>NC_135328.1:209010486-209125486 GCF_023851605.1 Tamandua tetradactyla | reverse complement strand
GACCAGGAGCTAGCATTGACAACCACCAGTAGTGAGGAAGCTGTGCCCCGGAGCAGTTAAATAACTTGCTCAAGGTTGCACAGGTGGTAAGAGGCAGATGCAATCTGAATCCAGCTTTTTATGCTATTTGATATATTGCATAGTCTACAAAATGGCTTAGCCTGCACCTGGCACTTAGCCCTTGGGAAATGCAGATAACTACCATTACGGTGTGGATTCAGGCATGGATGTGGTCTGAGGCTAGAGGCCAAGCTGGGGAAGGGCGGTGGGGGGCACTGCAGGGGTCCTTGGTCGCTGAAGCCCCTCCTCCCTATCTCCTGGACAGGCTTCAGACGACTCCTTCCAGGGCCTCCTGGATTGATAGGCCTGAAGAGGGCTGGGCTTGGAGCCAGGAGGTGGGGACCCGGCTTGGGCAGGCTAATCAGGTCACAGGGTGAAATTAAAAGGGAGGAGGAGAGCACCAACCTGGCAGACCTCACGCTCCTTCCTGGCGACAGAGTCCAGGAGAGGAGCTGGGGAGCCAGGGCCTGCGGCTGCCAGGCCGAAATTGATCTCAGAGGAGGGGAGCCAGGAGGACGGAATGGCCCCCCAGAGAGTGGTGCCGCTGTCCCTGAGGAAGCCCACCCATGCCGTGTGTGTGGTGGGAGTCGAGATGCTTGTGGATGTTCACAGGTGAGCGCCGGGAAGGGCCCCCCTGGCTGCGGGGGGCTGGGCTGGGCTGGAGGTCCCCGAGGCGATGGACGGATGGGAGGCGTTGGGGGGTGTTGGCGAGAGGGAGGTTGTTCTGAGGGCAGAGAACGTAGAGCTGGCTGCAGGGTCTAGGAGGGAGGGACTGGGGTGCCAGGTCCACCTCCTGGCGCTGGGATTAGCACTTCGGTCTCGAGCCCCTGGATTTGGGGTCTGAGCCAGGGTTGTAGCTCTGAGCTCTGGGGTCGGGTTTGGGCTCTAGGTTCAGGAGGGGAAGCTGTCTTGTCTGGGGCATCAGGGTGAGTGGTTGTTCAGGATAGGGAACAGGACGGGGCCCCCCTTCCCTCCCTCAATTTCATGCCATTACCCTTGTCTCTCTGTGGCCTGGGGTAGGAGGTCGGTCTTTGGAGGCCAACAAGGGGCAATTTGGGTGACTGGGAAGGGAGGGCGTGGTGAGGGGACGATCCAGTGGGTGGGTGTAGGAAGGGAACTTGGAGCAAGGCCTGGGGCTTGTGTTTGTCCTGATGGCGATGAGGTTGATGACAGTCGTGGTGGCAGTGACGACGCTAAGGGGGCAGCTGTAGCATGAGCGTCTCCTGTTGACCCAAATCTTCCCTGTCCATGCTGTGCCCTGATGGAGGCCCAGAGCCTTGGCTTAGCCTCGCCTTCCCCTCATGGTGACTGAGGGAGTTGGACTTGGTGATCTCTGGGGTCCTTTCCAGCGCTGAAAGACTGGTGAAGTCCCCTAACCCAAGAGGATAAGGTGGGGCTGGACACCTGTTTGGGGGGGGGGTGAGATGTCCAGGATGGAAGTCCCCCCCTTCAAGAGGAGCTGGGGGTTTGGGGATCTGTTATGAGGTGGGAGCTCACCCTCTTGGGTCTCAGCCCTGCTCTCCAGTTGGAGTTAGGTGTGCGGGGCCCGACTTCCCACCCGGCTTCCATCCGCCTCTGGGGGCAGCAGGGAGACCCAAGGCCCCTGGAGGCCAAACCTTAACTCTAAGTTACTGGTAGGGACCTTGCTGTGTGGGCCAAATCTCTAGGCTCTAGGTGGCCGGAGGAGACCCCATTGTCTCTTATCCTTTTAACATAGGTTTGTCAGATTTAGCAAATAAAATACAGGACTCCCAGTTAACTTTGACATTCAGATAAACGAATAATTTTTTAAAGATAAGTATATCCCAAATATTGCATGGGGTATACTTACACTAAAAATGGTCAGTGGGAATCCTGAATTTTATCTGGCAGCTCTATTTTAACACCAAGAGTAAGGAGGAGCTCCTTAGTGGATCCCCACCTTCCTAGTTCCAGGGCCCTGCTCTCATCTGAGGAGATGGCTGTTTCTGGAAGATCATTTAAGAACCTTAAGCTCTACGTGGGGTTGCTGACTAAGGCCAGAAGCATCTGGCTCAGAGCCAGGAGTCCTGCTTGGGTCCTAGTTCTGCTGCTGACTTACTGGCCCTCTTCAGGCCTCATTTCTTAATCTGAGTCCCAACAGGATGATCTGAGTCCCCTCTGCAGGTCATCGTGGAGGTAAAGCCCCCAGACTCTGGAGCTGGACAGAGTTAGGTTCTCATCCTTCTTTTGACTGTGTGACTCTGGGAAAGTTTCTGCACTTCTCTGAGCCAAAGTTTCCTCATCTGGCAAATGTGGGGGGTGGGAGGTGGGGAAGAAGAAAATAGCTGAATTTTAATGGGTTTGGGGGACGATGAATGAAACTGTGCATGTATAGGGCCTTGCATGGTGGGTGCCTCAGAAGTGGGAGGCAGTACCCCTGACTGCTCTGTGTGCCTCCTTTCTCCGTTCAGCCACTGCATCCTAGAGGACGGGATGAGCGGAGGACAGACCAGGCTGTGTGTGGTGGGAGCAGAGGGCAGTGCTGTCTGCCAAGCCTCTCCGGGATCGCCAGGCACCTTAGCATCCTCACATGGGGCCCGGCTAAGCTGAGAGAACGCTGTCTGGGTTGTTGATAGCTGCTGTGTTCTGATTGACTCTGGGAGAGGGAAGGTTGTTTGGGGGTTCTGAGTTAAGCACCATGAGAGGCCTCAACCCAAGAGCCTTTGGGAACCTTCACCCTGGGCCTTGGTGACTAGTTGGTGATGAGATAGCCGCTGAGAGTCCTTGAACTAGAAAACAGAAATTTATTCTGCAGCAAGTTGGTTTAAGATTAGACCAGAGGAAGAACTTCCTGCTGGTGAGGCCTGGGATAGGGGGAAGATGGGGGTCATGGAATTGTTACCTAGGAGGGTTTTTAAGAGGAGGCTGGACTCTACAGGAGGAAGAAGATACTCTTGATGATGAACTAGGGGGTCCCCCACCCCCATTGTGGGGTTCCAGTTAAGGCCAGGCAAGGAATTCTAATTGGCCTTGCTGGTAGGTGGGGGGTGGGGGGCATGCTGTCCAGAGTTATGTGCCGGTCCCCTGAGCCACCCCGAGTCTGACCCCTCCAAGAAAACCAGTGGAGATGGGTGTGTGGGGTGACATCACGGGAAGTGATTAATTTTCCTGGGTGCAATGTGGACTGGTTATTTGGAGAAATATTTGTGTTTGGGGTGATTATGTGCCCTGGAGTGTCCCAGCCTGAGGAACCTTTAGGAATTCCCTGACTCAGTATGTGGTAGGGATCCCAGCTCCACACCCCAGGGGGCAATTCACCACCCTCTCCCCGCACCCCAGTGGGCCACCCCAGCACCCTCTCCCCACACCCCAATGGACCAGCCCAGCACACTCTCCCTACACCCCAGGGGTTAGCCCAGCACCCTCTCCCCACACCCCAGGGGCTAGCCCAGCACCCTCTCCCCACACCCCAGGGGCTAGCCCAGCACCCTCTCCCTACACCCCAGGGGCTAGCCCAGCACCCTCACCCCTTAGATCTGCTCAGACTTCCCTGCCATTGCTTGGAGAATTGGCGCTGCACCCCCAAGGCCTTGTGCCAATAAAGAGGGGGTGAATAGTGTGGGGTTCCATTAGTGATCCAGCATGTGCCCTCTTTGTCTGCCCAGAGGCTGGGATCAGAGGCCCCAGGCCTGAGGCCATAAGAGGGATGGTTTTTCTTTGGGAGGGGGAAGGCTGGATGTGTGAGGGGTTGGAGACATGCTCCTGGACTTTCCTAAGCCTCCCTGACTCCTGCACGAGCACCAAAGCAAAACAGATCCTTCAGCTCAGAGAGAGGTGGAGTACAGGAACTGGGGGAGCAAGCAGGCTTCGCAGGGGCTCTCAGACCTGAGGAGACACTGCTTCTCGGTTCTGCAGCTCTGCTCTTTCCAAAAAGCAAAAACGCCAAAGCAGGGTTGTAAAACCTGTGGTATATATACTTCTAATGATTACAGTGAGCAAATTAATGCTTTTAACTCACACAGGAGTACAATGAAGCATAATTGTGCTCCTCACAGGATAATTACAGGCTTAAAGCCAACGTTAATTTTTAGGGACTGACAGGCAGCGAGCACCGGGTTGGGACACAGGTTTTAAAGCTTGGGGAGAACCAGATCCCATCCTTGCCCCGTCCTGTTGTGGCAGGAATGACGTCATTATCTGGTAATGATGTTAAAAGTTTAAATCTGAGGCTTCCTGGAGGATGTGAGGCCGGGGCTCCATGTGAGTTCCATGGGGCCGTGGTAGGCTGTGGGGTGCAAATACTGGCGTGAGAAGGGCCTCCGAGACCAGCCACCCCTTCATTCTCAGAGGCCTCTGCTTCCTGGGTCCCGGTTGCCACCCGCCATTTTGAGGGGACTGGAGGAATGCCCCCCACCCCCCCGCTCCTTTTTTCCTTCTCCAGCCTCCTTGCCCCTCCCTGTTCTTCCTCCCCTTCCCTTCTCATTGTTTCTTGGATCTCCATCTTGGAATCTCTCCTTGTTCCTCAGCTTGACTTTTCCCCTCTCAGCCCCCATTGCATCCAGTCCCCTGTCCCCTCCTCCCCTCCCATCCCTGCCCCTCCTTCATGGTGGGCAGGGGCCAGCTGGGGTCGGGAGGGGCCCCATGAGCCTGATGCAGGCCTGCCTCCTGAGCCCGTGGGCCCTGGGAGGTAAGGGGTGCAAGGAAGGAGTGGGCATTCATGTGTGATTTTATGGATTCCTCTCCTGCCCTCCACTGTGACCTTGTGTCCCCTCCTTGACTCTGTCCATAGGAGCCTCCGCCCTCTTCCCTGTGGCTTCCCAGCAGCTGCTCAGCTCTAAGTGGTCCTGCCCCTGTGAGGCTGGGATGGACCGACGGAGCCACGTCCAGCCAAGGACGACGGGCGCCCTGGGGACCCGGGGTGGGGTGGGGGTGCGGGGGCAGCTGTGAGCACAGAGGGGCTGGCGGGGCTGGGAAGGCTGCCAGCTTCAATTCCTGTCGGGCAGGGGTCACCTGGGAGGAATCCCGTCTGGGCCTCTGATGCTATGATAAAGCATAAGGTGCCTCGATCATTATCTCTAGGGAAGGAGAGAAAGAGGGAGAGGATACAGCTGTGCCCTACTTCATTCTAGACTGGGAGAAAATCCCTGCTCAGCATGTGGTGTCTGTGGGGCATCAACCACAGCCCTCCCCGGCCCCTATCGGCCACAGCCAGCCCCCCAGGGAGAGCAAGGAGAACCCCAAAGCCAGGGCGGGCGTCTGAGGTGGGCTGTCTGACCCACTGCCCCTCGGGCCCCTCGACCAGCTGCCACACCTCCCCATTACACAAACCTTCTGCGACCTTTTACCCGCTGCGGTTACTTAGCAAAGTCACCTGGGCATCTGCTCTGTCCCCGCTTAGTCAGGGGACAAGGAGGATGTTGACAGTCATGATGCTGAGGGCACGTGGTGTGAGCAAAGAAGCACAAGGTGTTAGGGTTCCACCATGGGGAGGGGACAGCACCTTGGTCAGCTAGGACAGAAGGACAAGAAGGGGCTTCTCTGAGCAGAGGTGCCTGAGCCGAGCTTTGGGGGACAGATGAACAGGATGGGGTGGGCAAGGAGGACAAGAGGAGGGAAGGGCAGGGGAGTCAGTGCGCACAGAGGCACGAGAAAGCGCAAACTGCCCAGGAAGTCTCCGTTCTCCCGAGCAGCCGGAGTGGGCAGTGCGTGCAGGTTAAGTGTGGGACAGGCCCCGAGTGCCACATGAAACAAATTCTGGGATGTGGGTTTTAAAGGCCTCACAGCTGATCAGGTTTCTTGGTCAGGGAATCTGACCAAGACTCCTGGAGTCCATAGGACCCTGTGTCCCATCAGAGGCCCTTCCTGACAGTGATAGAGGGAGGCAGCGCTATTTTAAGTGCTCATTGGCATTAGCTTGATTAAATCTCACCGCGAGCCAAAGGCACACAGCCCACAGATGCTGGAGCCGAGATCTGAACCCTGGTCTGTCTGACTCCAAATTCTGTGAGCTCAGTCCTAGAGTGGAGTCCATTACCTGGTAATCTTCAGGTCAGCGCTAAGGAGTGGAGTGAGGACAGGGGAAGGAGGATGAGCTCGGGAGCCAGGCCCACGTGGGGTCAAATCCCAGCTCTGCTTTCCCCTGTGTGATCACTCTCTGAAGTTCAGTTAAATGGGGAGAAGAGAAGCTTCAGCAGGCAGGGGCTATGAGGATGTGTCCTAGCAACAAAGTACCAAATGGAATAGCTTAAAACGATAACGATTTACGGTCTCACAGATCTGGAGGCTGGACGTCTGAAATCTGTAGGAGAGAATCCTTCCTTGCCTTCTTCTAACTTTGGGTGGCTTTCTGGTCAACCTCTGCCTCAGTTACCACATGGCATCTTCTCACTCTGTCCGTCTGTGTCCAAGTCTGCCCTGCTTATAAGGACATCAGTCATAGCGGATGGGGCCACCCTAGTCCAGTCTGGCCTCCGTTGAACTAATCCCATCTCCTCAGACCGTATTTCCTAATAAAGTTGCATCACAGGACCAAGAGTTAGGGCTTGAGCGGGGCATTGGCAGGACACAGTTCAACCCCTGGCAGGATGGAATCAGAGAATGGAGAAAAAGCGCTTAGTCGTCCGTGAGGACCTGCCCCAGGCAAACCCTGCAGTCTGAACCCGTGCCTGCTCTCCCTGCCCACTGTGGTGCCTGGCGCGCAGTAGGTTGCTCAGTAAATGTGTGTCAAGTCTGGGAGGCTGGCAGCACTTGCGGACGTTCTGGCTGCCCCAGGAGCTGTCAGTCCTTTAGGAGCCCTGTGGCCGCGGCAGGGCCTGGCTCGCCACGCACATCCTCGGCTCTGGCACAATGGCCCAGGGAGCTGGTGGCACCAGAGAGGTGTTGCTGGGCCCCACCAGCTGGCCCTATGGCCTTTCCTGTGTTTTAGCCGAGGAATGTGCCACAGCAGAGCCCCTGGTGGGCAGGAGGCTGGCTGGGTGTGCAGGATAGCCACGGACATGGCTGGCCTGGTCTGCTCGTGGGCCCCCCCTGGCTTGCTCTTTCAGCTTTTCTGGCAGGTTCTGCATGATTCTCCCGGCCACCTTGTCCCCTCCCCAAGCACAGTGCCTGAGACAACCCTCAAGGGCACCCTGGTCCTTGGCTATACTTTCATCCACCCAGCTGGATGGTGGGTCAGCGTTTTTCTGTTCTCTCCACCCAGACCCCAGAGGGGCCCCAGGCCCCTGAGCTCTGCCCCTAGGGGGCTGTGATGTCCAAGCTTCAGGGTAGGATGGATGTCATGGGGTGGGGGTGTCACCAGAACTGCTAGGTTTCTCTTCTCTCTAAAGATCAGGCTGTAAATTTCCAAGTGGTTGAGATAAGAGGTGGTCTGCTCAGCCGTAGTAGGTAGAAGCTTCTGGGAGGCAGGTTGCAGACAAGCAAAAGAAAAAAACTTTCAAATCACCTGAGCTGTCAAAGCACACAGGGATGTGTGTTAGTGAGCTGCCTGTCTTGGGAAGTATTCTAGCTTGGAGTCTTGCTCTGGGCAGGGGGCTGGGCAGGATGGCCTTCAGGCCCCTCTGTGACCCAAGGCTTACCTAGGCATCCTAGGGCAGGCAGAGACCAGAGAGCCATGGGGTGGAAAAGGGGTGGGAAGGGGGGGCATGACTTTTCTGCCTCGGGACCCCACATCCTGCCTCGGGCCTCAACGGCCCCTCCTGAGGGATCACCTCAAGGCCTTGGGGAGTGGCTTCGGCCTTTTCCTGTTTCCTCCTGGCATCCTCCCCACCTGTCCCCTCCCTCCAGTCCTGCACGGGGGCCTGCTTACAGCCCACACACTCCTTTTCCTATCTCCCTACTTAGGGCACTCAATTTCATTTCTTTCCTGGGCAGACGCATCGAGAGAGAAGACTGCTGCCTCCCCTTGCCAGCTGTGTGACCCTAGAAAAATGACTTCACCCCTCTGAGAAGATTTCTTTATCTTTTAAGTGGGCGCAGGAGCACCTAGCTGACTGGGTTGTTGATAATTTACATGAGATCTTGGGAATCAAAAGCTGTGCTTGGAAATGTGGGCTCTCCCCCCACCCAGAATCCCCTCTGAAATGTGCTCTCCTTGGGGAACTGCTGTCAGGCTGGAGGGCACAGCCCTGGCTGGGAATCACACATGGATTTAAAATTCCCAGGCCCACCCTCTGCACCGCCTAAGGATTTATCTATTCTCCTGGTAGCCTCTGTGCTGGCCTGGTGCCCCAGGCCCTGCTCAGGACACAGGGCGCGGGGACGCTGCACGGCGGGTCGCACAGGAACGGGGCGATCCAGACTGTGAAGGGGCCCCAAGGAAGGGCTTAACCAAGTGTGTGGGATGCAGAGAAAGGACAAGGGTTCCAGCCAGAGTTGGCGGGCCGATGGGGGACTCTGGGGACAGTAATCGTCGCAGTGTTGGCAGCAGCAGATTCTTGTGAAGCCCCCGCCCTGGCAGCCGCTTTAACCGCGCCATCTCTTGAGTTCCTCCAACAGCCCCACCCAGTGGCTCTTTTGACTGTACACACGGTACAGAGCTGGGAAACTGAGGCTCCCTGTAGTTGAGCGATGGGATCTGAGCCACACTCCGCCCAACAAAGGAGGTGGGCTTCTTTGAAGGGGATCGTGAAGAAAGCAAAAGATTTCCCAGGGCAGGGATGGGGAAAGGGCAGGTGTTAGCAGTGGGGGAGGGGAGGGGAGGTATCAGGAAGGTCAAGCCGGGGGGGTTTGCTGATGGAGGTGGGCGTGAGGGTGGAGAGGAGGCCAGGACGGATCCCAGGTCCGGAAAGGCAGAGCTGCCAGCGACTGATTTGGGGAGGGGTGGGGAAGCAGGCGCGTTAGGGTTTAGACAGGGAATGGAGATGCTCAAATGACAGCTGGTGGTAAGGGTCTGAAGTCCAGGGGTGAGGTCTGGAGATGGACCCAAGGGAGACCCAAGTACCTCGGTCGGGGGGGCAGGCGGAGAGCACAAGGTGGGTGCTGACAGAGAAGAGGGCCGAGGACCGAGCCCTGGGACCAGGCGTGCCGGCCCCAGCTGGTGCACGCTCTCTTGGGAGCTGACGTCTAAGGAATTTTCAGGAAGTTTGCAAGCCCGTCACTAAACACAGCCATAATTAAAAATTAAATGAAACAGAACAGACACATTCAGGTAAATTATATTAAAAGCAAAGGCAATAGATACTCAAAACTCCTCACTTCCTACCATTCCCTAGTAACCTGTGCTCCTGAGGTCACCTGCCTCTGCGTGGTGGAAATAACTGTCAAGTGGGGCGCTGCTGCAAGACTTGCCCCAACTCTGAGCTCAGTGACGTCACATTGGCCATCTAGGGGTATTTACACCAAGGAAATTGGCAAAGGTGATACAGTATGGCTTGGTTTATTGTAGACTTAAGAAAATGATGGAGAGAATGTTAAGGATACAGATTAATTTAAAAGTGTGTGTTGTCAATAGCTCTTGCATTGAGATTACAAAAAGTTGGGGAAGTATCCTTCCAGTATGTGAAAACTGTTCTCTGGTTCAGCAGGGAAGCTGCTCACATCACTGATGAATGAGGGAAGCGTGACATTCAGCTTCATTGCCTCACTTTCAGCTTACTCTTCCACGTAAAGGAAAATATCAGCCAACACTCATGTTTCATATCAGATTTAAAGACAATAAATGTACTGAGGAAATACTGGGATGCAACTTCATTTGCTAAATCTGGTTGAACTGCAATCCCGAATTGGCTATGTTACAAGAGGAGAGCAATTGGAGGCCAAGTAGAAAAACTGTTTCAAAGAGCACAGATGATCCTCTGAGCAAATGCCTCCGTGAGGCCAAGCGAGAGGAAGGAGAGAGAGGGCTGTTGGGGTTGGCAGCAGAGCCGTTTGCTGGCAGGTGGGGAGGGAGGAAAGCCAGATTAGAGGCAGGTCATGGAGATGACAGGAAGAAGAACTGGAGACAGCCAGGGCATCCAACTCCAAGGAGATTTCTGGCAAAGAAAAAAATCAATGAAATGAGCAGAGTAGGTGCTCAAAGGGGGATTTATTTTTAGGCTGGGTGGTATTTCTAGCATATCCACTTGCCGGATGTGAGGGAGTATGAGGGAGCAAAACTGGGGTGATGCCCTTGAGTAGGGGAAAGTGCATGGGGTCAGGGCACCCAAGGAGGGTTGGTCTTTGAGAAGATCCTGAGAGGTCACCCATTGTCCCAGGAGGGCAGGCAGGGCATGGGCTGAGGGGCAGGTGAGCTGGAGATGGGGTGATGAGAAGGGGGAGGTTCTCAGCTCTGATGAGGATGGGAAGGAGGTGAGGGGGGTCTGTAGAAAGGAGAAGGTGCGGAATGGCTTTTGAGGGCAGTGAAGAACGAACAGCCTGGGGAAATGTGACCGTGTCCAGGTCACCTGAGGCCGCTGGTCATGATGTAAGTGAGCCACAGCGGGTAGCTGTGTCGGTGCAGGCGCCTGGGGAGTGGCCTTTTATCTTGAGATGGTTCAAGTCCTCGGAACTGGGTCCATGGACATGACCACATCTAGTTGGGGGCTGAGGCTTTGCCAAGTGGTGTGATGGAGGGGAAGGCGAGGGACTTGAAGGCGTGCTGTATATATGTTTCCATAATTAAAAAAAAAAAAGAGTTGAGGCTAGATTTTGAACTCTTAGCTAGATGAGGGTAGGGGAGAGAACATGTAGGGGTGAGGCGGGGTGGAAAGGGGTGGGGAGTGCCCAATCCACCATGGTTGCAGGTCCCAGGAGGGTTGAAGGGTGGGTCGGGCACCTATTAGAGGGAGCGAGCTGGAAGCTTAGGAAGTGGTGTCTGACATCTGGTTGCCAGTAAGTGAGCAGGTGGCTGAGGGCAGTTCTGGCCAGTGACAAAATCCAGAGTGCAGCCGAAGAAATGGGTGGTGGGGGACGGGATCATTGGTAAGAGGAGGTCAAAGCACTGCGGGACCAGGGTGCTGGTATATCATCCACGCAGCTGCTGAAATAGTGAGGAGAGCAGTGGAGGGAACAGTGAATGAGAGCCGGCCCCCTCGAGAAAGGAGGACAGAGTGACCCGGGGGGCTTCAAGAGGTGGGAGTGAATTCAAAGTTAGGTATTTATGGAGCAAAGACAGACAGCGAGGAGGACAGGGGGCCCTGCCCATGTCTGGGGGCTGGGGAGAGGGAGAAAGAGCCACCCCTGAAGAGACTGCAGGGGAGGCCAAGGTCACAGAGGGGAGCCGGCTGCTGTTTGATGACACAGGTCAAGAAAACACTCAGAGCTAAGGCTGATGAGTTTGTACAAACGATGGAGCATGAGCTTCAAAGGGAGCTAGGGAGGCTGGGAAATGGAGTCAGAATAGACGATAAACCTTTATTCCTTTTGCTCAGAGGTTAAAGGTCTGGGGCCTGAGGTGTAACCTGGGTTGTCTTAGGGTTTCTATGGTAACAGATGCAAACACGATGAGGGGCCCCTGGAAAGATTCAGGGCACATGCTGATGGTGAGGCCGTGAGGGTGTGTTGCAGGGGAGATCTTTCCAGGATCCTGTGGGGCTCTGGGGTCCCCTCGCCATGCCTGTTTAATCTGTAGAATGGCGCTAATAACCCCTGCCTTGTAGGGCCCTGGTGAGCGTTAGAGAACCAGGCGCTGAGTAGCATTTGTGATTATCATCACAGCTGTGGTCTTTGTCCTCCCAGTGAATGGAGACGGTGGATTGCTGGGGACAGAGTGATGGCAGGGGCCGGGGAGCGGAGGTCTGGCCGCTCCAGAGGGTTTACTATTTGGGTGGGTTCTCAGGGGTCCAGGAAAGGATGGAGGCCCCTCCGGTCCCGACATGCTTCTGGCCAGCTGTGGGCCTGGGGTTGCGGGCGGACTCGGCTTGGTGGCGGCCTCAGGGCCGGTGGCTCTGCGTGGGGGGTGGAGAGCCCTGGCCTGGAAGGGAAGGAGCAGGCCGCCGTGCCGCAGCCCTCTCCGGCCGCCCCCCAGGCTGTGAGCGCCACACGACCAGGGGCCTCTCCTTCCCCACGGGTCCCTGGGGCCAAGCTCTGTGTCCGGCACAGAGGGCCACATGGTCCATGTTGACTCGGGATGAAGAAAGACACAATGCCAAGATGCTGGCCCCAGAGGCGCTGTCGACGTAGCTCTGGGCCCTGGAACCGGATTCACGGGGCATCTGCTTCTGAGGCTGCGGCCCAGAAAGGCTGCCCTGGCTGGCTCTGCCTGGGAGCAGCTGGGGGTCTGAGGAGTAGCACAGAGGCCTGGCAAATGAGGGCCTCGGACTGGGTCACGTGCAGATTCAGGGGTTCTCGACCCCTCTTTCTGTAGCTCAGAGCTTGGGGGTACCAGGCAGACATGGAGTACGGGGGCAGAGGGTCGGGTTGCACTGAGTATTAGAATCACTCAAGTTCTGTATTTCCACTTGGGTGTGGAGGGGACTGAAAATCCCACTTCAGGGTCAGGGAAACAGAGAACCCACTTGTTCATTCATCAGGTGCTTATTGAGCACCTCCGATGTGCCAGGCACTCAGCACAGGTGCTGTCACAGGTGCTGGGGAGAGAGCAGTGAGCAAACCAGAGCCCTTCCAGAGCTGAGCTTCTATACGAGATGACAATAAGCAACAAGTGAGACACGGACTCAGAGCAGTGGAGGAGGATAGGGAGGGCCGAGGGCAGGCGCGACATTAAATGGAGTGATGGGGGTGGTCATTAAGAAGATGGAAGGTGACATTTGAGAGGAGTCCTGTAGGTGGTGAGGGAGTGAGTCCCATGGTTATCTGGGGGAAGAGCGTTCTACCTAGAGAGAACGGCCTGTGCAAAGGCCCTGAGGCAGGATGGTCAGGTGTCTTCGTGGAGCAGCAGGAAGGCCAGTGTGGCTGGAGCAGAGGAGGGCAGGAGGAGGGCAGGAGGGTAGCAGGGGGCAGAGCAGGGGGTCCTTGCCTGCCCTTCCTTCCAAAGTGAGGACTTTGCCTTGTACTGCATGAGATGGGCTCTGCTACTTTTAAGCAGAGGAGCAGCCTGCACTGACATTACGTGTTCTGTGTGCGGAAAAGCCTGGAAGGGGCACGGGTGAGGCTAGAGACACGAGAGGGGGCTGCTGGGCCACCGTGGAGACAGCAGTGGAGATGGGAGAGGTGGTCAGGCGGATTTCCTGTTGGATTGGAGAATGGAAGAATTTGGAAGTGTCAGCGTGGGAGGAGCCTTGGGGGAGGCCTGCCATCTGTGCTGTCAGAGCCCCAGGGCCCTGGGGGGCTGCCTCAGGGCTGTTGGAGCTAAAGGCATCCCCGCCCCCAGCCAGCTTCGACCAGTTCCACTCCCTCTAGTCTGTCTGTAGTTGGGGTTCCACGTGAGGTTTTGCTGGGTGCAAAGGGTCTGTCCCTGGGAACAGAGCTGCTCCTAAGGTCATGGTTACAGATGGGGAGTCTCAGAGGGGCAGGCAGTGCCCGGGGCTGCCCAGGAGGGGAATCGGCGGACAGCAGGGATGCAGCTGGGCTGGGCTGTCTCCAGGCCTGTAGCACTACCTGCTCCCCCCTCCCCAAACAGTTGAGGGGCTGTCGGAATCCCTGGCAGCCCAGTCCCTCCCCGTCCTGGCCACTCTCCTGAGCCCCCGGACCCTTCCTATCTCCCCTCTCTGCCAGTGACGTGCCCCGGGGCGCCAGGTCGTTTGAGGTCGCTGGGAGCTCGGGGCTGGAGGTGATTGTGTTCTACGACCCGGAGCGGGCGCGGGAGCCCACGGGCAGGTTCCGCTGGCCTCTGCATGCCGGCGCGGACGTGGTCGTGTCCGTGGACAGGGCCAGCAAGGACGTAAATGACCTCAAGGTAAGAGTCCACTTCCCCGCGGTGAGGGGCTACACCTCCCCCCCGCCCCCCCCCCAAAGGCAAGAGCCACCCCCCAAACATAGCATATCCCATTCCCATATCACCCCCCCAACAGCCCCCACAGGGCTCACACTTACATCTACACACATGTCTTCACTCTACAGGCATCCAAAACCAAACTCACTCCATAGGCAATGCCACGCCCACTTCTACACACATAGACATTTCCATGAAAATGCAAGCCCCCAGAGCCACCCTCTCAATTGACAGGTACCCCCACCTTGGTCCCTGTAGTCAGCCTGCACACAGACCCCCCCAAACGCACGAGCAGGGCTCCACATTAACACCCCGTTCATGCACATGCACACGCACCTGTGCGAGCCTTTCTGCGCACGGGCCTCTCACACCAAAGCAGCCTACTGCTGCGCGGACAGCCTGGAGCAAAGCCGGGACCCCCTCCCTCGTCCCCAGCCCCAGGCACAAGCCACGCACTCAGTGACCCTCTGAATGGTCCCGACAGAGAAAGGGCAGACCGTGCAGGTGAGAGCAGGGAGCCTCCGGAGTCACCTCCATCTGCTCTGTACTCAGCCTAATGACCCATCACGAGTGTGTCCTGTGACTGGGGTCATCCCAAGGGTCCATCCGGGGGTGGCCTGGGTTTTGGGGGATGGGATTGCGGCTGGGGGTTATTGCTTCCATTTTATAGATGGAGAAATGGAGGGTTAAAGAAGCTAAGTAACTTGTGTAGATCAATGGTGATGGCTGTCCCTTCCCTGTTCTCTCTCTCTTTGATGTCCCCTGAGGTCCAGCTCTTCTGCTGGGAACAGCCTTTCCCTCCTGTCTCTCCACCCTGCCCCCGTCCTCTTTGACCCAGGGAAGCGTCTCCAGCCCCTCTGGCTGGAGAAGACCGCCATGAATCCAAGCCAGAAGCCTGGGAGTTTTCAGAAGAGGGCGGACCTGGGGCTCCCATGCCTCCCCAGCCTCTAGGCAGGGCTGTCTGGGTGTGCCCCCCGCCCCCCATCTCTGAAGGTGCTGGCTGTGCTGGCTGAGGCCTGTCTGTCTTCCACAGGTGAAGGTCTCCTACTTTGGGGAGCCGGAGAGTCAGGCCCTGGGCCACGGGGTGCTCTACCTCACTGGTGTGGGTAAGTACCCCCTCCCTGGCTCTCCATACATCCCCTCAGCCTCCAGGGTGGCAGAAGGGTCTCCAGGGAGCCCCCTTCCCCTGAGTAGAAGGCTGTGGCCAGCTTCTTCCATCATCACTGGAGCTTGGCTCCTTGGGGATTGAGACCCAACAGTATTGAATGTCACAAGAATCTAGAAACATCATTGCCCACGGGCCAACATGCTAGGCCTCCATCCTGAGTCCCACAAATGATCCTTTCTGGAGCCCCAAGATCCAGCACTAGAACCTGGACACACAGCTGCTTCCCTTGGCCAGCGCCCAGGGAGGTGGCCCCGAGAGCTGCAGAGCCAGCACCTAACCTCAAGGGCCAGTGCCCCAAACACCAGCGTCAAGTGCCAGCCACACGTGGTCTAGGAGCCGTGGGCCACTAACGGAAGCGTGCGAACACGCCCAGGCAGACAAGCAGGGAGCTCAGGGGCACAGACTCAGGACCCCCAACACCCAGAACTGGGGGGGGGCTGCCACATGGCTCCCATGGGCTTGAGGAAGGGGCGAGGCTCTCCCTGACCTGGACACTATGGGCATGAAGTCAGGGTGGGGAGCCCCTGGCAGCCCCTCTCCGTCACTTTCCAGACATCTCCCTCGACGTTGACAGGGACCGCACGGGCCAGGTAAAGAGGAGCCGCGGTGACAAGGTGAGATACCCCTGGCTACCCCAAGACTGCAGAGGGGACCAGCAAACTTGGGAAGGCCCCAGGCAATGGGGTGGTGGAGCCCAGGGTCTGTGGTCTGTCCAGCAGCGGGTTAGGGAGCCCATCCAGAGACTGCAAGTTGGCACACAGGTATTTACTCATGCTGTGTGACTCCTGGAAAAACACCCACCCCCTCTGGGCCATGCTTGTGCCATTTTGGAATTGAGATTGTTCTTTTGTGCTGCCTTTTCTACTTTCTGGACTGTATTTGGACCTCTGAACATGGGAGGTGCTTCAAAATGGTTGTTGAATGACTGAATGAAGGCAGGGGAAGGGGAGGACAAGGCCATTTCTCTGGGCTTGGTTGGGGGATGTCTGAGGCTCCTGTTAGAGCTCCACAAAGACCCTGAAAAGTGAGGGGGAAAATGGGGTGAGTGTAAGGGATTACCCCCTAGGAAGTATTGGGATACTATCCCAGGAAGGGGAGCAGTTACCAGCTTCCACACTCTGCAGAGAAAGATACCATGAGGTCTTGTGGACCAGGTGGGGCAGGGCTGTCATGGATGCCTATGCAGGTTGTTCACTGCACAAGGGTTCTGGGCAAGGTGGTGAGTGGGGGCTTTACTGCACACCATGCCTTAGGCTCAGCCTGACATCCACCCAGGGGGCAGACAAGAGTGCCCCGGGGGCTAGCAGTGGCCCCCGTGTGGGCCGACAGACCTGGGCTTGAATCCTATCTATGTAACCTGGGGCTCATCTCCCAGAGCCTCGCTTCCCTCTCTGGTAAAATGGGGAAACTGAGCCCTGCCTCTCAGTCTGATGAGAATAAAGTGGAGATGCAAGAGGGAGAGTGCGGATCACAGAGGGAGAGCTCCAGCCATCTTTCCTGCACCGGCTTGGACCCCCTTGCAGAGCCTGCAGGATCACAGTCTTTTAGGGACATCTGTGGGATAGGCCCAGGAGAGTGCTGGGGATGGGGGTGCCTCCCAGAGATTCCCCAGTCCCCCGCCCCCACCCCCATCAAAATAAGGGTGGAGCAGAGGCTCGGCAGGCCGAGGAGGGCCGTTCTGGGCAGTGGCGGCCTCACTCTTGCCCCTCCAGGGTGAAGGCTGGGCAGGGCCGCTGTGTACGGTTGTGCAGGTTGTTCGCTGCACAAGAGTGGGTGGCTCTGGGTCTGACCTGTAACTCTCCTCCCTAACTATGGTCCTTCTTTAAACCTTTAAGCAAACACAATGTGAAAGTTGCCAAACTAACACAACAGCCAGCCCCTGGCCCCCTGCAGAGCCCCTTCCAGGAGTCTCTCCAGTCCTGTTGACCCCAAAACTTCTTGCTTTGCCACAGAAAACCTGGCATTGGGGCCCTGAGGGCTATGGGGCCATCTTACTGGTGAACTGTGACCGGGACAGTCTCATGTCCAGGGACCGTGACTTTGCCAACAGCCAGCTGGGGTCGCTGGCGGGTGAGAGGCAGAAGGGGCTGTATGGGTGGTGGTGAGGGTGGGGTGGACGGGAAGCCTGCTGACCGTCTCAAGGGGTCCCCTTTCCCCAGACCTGCAGGACATGTCCCCCATGGTGCTGAGCTGCCATGGCCCCGACGAGCTCTTTGACAGCCACAAGCTGGTCTTGAAAGTGCCTTCTTCTGATTCCAAAAGAGTTGGGGTCTTCTGTGCTCGGGGTGAGTGTCCCTCCCAGAGCCCTCCTCTACTTCCCAGGCCCTTTCTTTCCTCTCTTCCCCATCTCTCCCCTCCTTCCATCACCTTACAAACAACTTACAAACAGTTGCCCCATCAGCACTCAGCCCAGGACCCAAGAAGGAGGTTCAAAAACTAGCTCTGTTTTACAGAGGGGGAAACTGAGGCTCAAAAAGCATGAATTCACTGACTCAAGGCCAACAACCAGTTGGGGTGGAGCAAGCATTTCAACCCAGGTCCCTTGCGTGCCCAAGCCCCCCTCTTTGCGCTGCCCTATGCCCCGACTGTGCCCAGGTCCAGGCTGAGCTCCCAGTGCAGGCCCAGCATTGTCGAGGCAGAGTGGGGTGGCGGAGGCTGTGGCCCGGGCCCGGCCGTCAGAACCAGCTGCTCCTCCAGCTTTTCTGTTCATCCGGGCTTGTGGCGTAAAGAAGAGACCAGCCCCCATCCATCAGGCACTCTTGCTCTTTTTCATAAATGGCAATAGGCTGCTCCTGCCCTTTCCTTCTTCCCCTTCTCATTCCTTTATTAAAATTGGCCTGGTTGTTCCGGCTAAATGAGTCTGGCGGGAACTGGAACGCTCACTTACTTGCCCCAGTGCAGACGGCTTAGGCAGAAGGCCCGACTTGGAAATAGTGTGAAACCAGAAGGGTAAGCCAAGTTTCAATAAATCAATCAACAACATTTCCTGGTGTGAGCAAAAAGCTTTACAGGATGCCGCTTCCCAAACAACCTCAGGAGACAGAGGAGGGGGCCGAAGCCGAGCTCCTATTGCCAGGTGCTTTTTGGAAAAAAAAAAAAAGAGGTAAAATTAATATAACGTAAAATGAGCTGTTTAAAAGTTTACAGGACAGTAGCATTTAGTACATTCATAATGTTGTGCAACCACTAACTCTATCTGCTTCCAAGACATTTCCGTCATTAAGCAGTTTATCCCCATCTTTCCCAGCCCCTCTTCCTGTTATTGGCAACACCAATCTGCTTTCTGTCTTTAGGAATTTCCCTATTCTGGACATTTCATACAAATGTCATCAAACAGTTTGGGACCTTTGGTTTCTAGCTTCCTTCCTTCAGCCTAATGTTTTAGAGGTTCGTCCATGTTGAAGCATGTGTTAGTATTTCATTCTTTCTTTTGTGGCTGAATAATAGTCCATTGTATGGATATAACATAATTTGTTTACCATCCCTTCATCCATCGATGGGCAGTTGGACTGCTTCGCTTCTTTTGCCAGGAGCTTTTATCTGAAGATTTGGCCTAAAGCAACCACTGACCCCATGAGAAACATCACGTTAGCCCATTTTACAGATGAACCCATTTTACAGGCTCAGAGAGGTTGTGTCACTGAGCCAAGGTCACACAGCATGCATGAGGCAGAGCTAGAAAGGAACCCAACCACGAAGATGGCTCTGCCCCCGTTTCCTGGTCTCAGGTCTCTGTCCTCCTGTCCTTGCAGCCCACATCCCTGTCCCAGCACGGGCCCTGACTCTGGTTTCCCCTAGGTGGGAACGCCCTCTCGGACTACAAGCAGGTGCTGGGACCCCACAATCTGTCCTACAAAGTTGAGCGGCAGTCGGGGGAGCAGGAGATCCGTTTCTACGTGGAGGGGCTCACCTACCCTGATGCCGATTTCTCGGGGTTGGTCACCCTCAGCATCAGCCTGGTGGACGCTGGTGTGAGTACAGCACTGGGGGTCGGATTGAGGCTGAGGTCAGGTTTGGGGGACCAGTTTGGAGGCCCCGAGGCTGGGGGCTCTTGGGGCCTGTTGGGGCTCAGGCAGGTTGGAGCTCCCTGTGGGGTCCCCCGACTCCCCATTTTCCCCACAGAGCCTGCCCGAGGTATCCCTCTTCACAGACAGCGTGGTCTTCCGTGTGGCACCCTGGATCATGACCCCCAACACCCAACCCCCAATGGACCTGTATGTGTGCAGGTGAGGCCCCTCCCACTGCTTGCCCTCCATCTCGGGACCTGTAGAGACACGAATTTGAAGGCTGCGTCCAGGGTCAGCCCTCACTCGGGCTGGCCGGGCTCACCGAGGTGCACATGGTTGCAGAGCTGGGACAGTTCCACAGCAGGCAGGCTCAGGCTGTCATCCCCACCCTGCCCTGAGCAGCCAAGGCCCTGCCCTTGCCCCACCCAACATGCGGCCGCCCTGGGCATCCTAGCTTTCATCTGGGCAGTGGGGCCAGGCCCGGTTTGGGTTGCCAGTGGCCACAGGAGACCCACCCTCGCTCTGGAGTAGGTGAGCTCCTATGCCTGCCGAGAACCTGGGAACCCACCTCCAGGGCCCACTGAGACCTGGCCCAACTGGGTCCTTCTACTACCTCGGAATCCTTGCCAGGCCCCTTGGGCTGGGGTGGGCCTAGATTGGCAAGGCCGCTCTGGGAGTCTGCGTCAGAGGTCGGATCAGTGAAAAGGACCAAAGTTGAGTTGGACATATATCAAAAGTCTGGGGCTGGGTGGGTGACAGTGGCTCAGTGGCAGAGTTCTCACCTGCCATGCCAGCCCTGCCGGAGACCCGGGTTCGATTCCTGGAGCCTGCCCATGCAAAAAAAAAAGAAAAGTCCGGGGGTTGTGGCCAAACAGGTTTGTTCTGCTTACCTGGATCCACGTGTGTGCAGGAATTCAGAAGGGAATCCTTTCCTTCTGTTTAATTGCCAACCCAGCCTGACCCCTTTGCTTGGGCTGGTTGGGTAGAACAAGCAGATCAGGCTCTTGCTTCCCCCATCTCCTCCACCACCATCTTAACCAGTAAGATGTAGCCCCAGCTCACCTCCTCCAGGGTGGCCTCACGGACTGCCCGTGTCTGGGAGCTTGTCTGTCACACTGCCCCTATCACCAGATGTGATGTGGGGACACCGTCCATTCCCCCATTAGCCCGTGAGCCTCTCTGAGGTGCCCCAGTGGCCTCACTGGGTGTAGCTCAGAATAAACTGAGGTCACCCTGTCCATCCCTCTGTCTCCAGGCCCTAAGGCCAAGACCTCAGCTGGAGGTCATGATCACATTCCCCTCTTACCTCCCTTTGCACAGTGTGGTGGACATCAATGGCTCAAATGGGAAATTTCTGGATGACATGTCTTACCTGGCAATGAAAGCCAACTGCAAACTGATCATCTGCCCCAGGATTGAAAATCGAAATGACCGCTGGATCCAGGTGCGGGGCAGGAGCAGACCCCAGGAAAGAGCAGGGTGCTGAGCCCCAGGCCTTCACCCAGGCTTTGGGAAAGGGGGGGTTTGCACAGTTTCCTAAGTTGCCTCTGTCTCCCTAGAGAAGCCAGGCCAGCCTAGATGGAACTTGGGGTGTGGAGGCCTGTGGCTTGGGGCTGAAGGCTTCCCTGCTGCCTGCATTACCCCCAGTCTCTCCTGCTTCCCTCCAAATGCTGTGGTCCCAGACCAGAGTCCCACAAAGCCACACCTCCCCCTTTGCCTTCCCTGGTCCCCGTTCCCCTCCCCTCCCAGGTCTTGGGGAGAAACTGCTGCCTGCCTCAGCCCACCCTAGCCCTGGGGGGGATCACCCCTCTCTGAGGAGGTCACCTGGCCTTTTCTGCTCTCCCCTCCCAGGACGAGATGGAGTTTGGATACATCGAGGCCCCTCACAAATCCTTCCCTGTGGTCTTTGACTCCCCTCGAAACAGAGGCCTGAAGGAGTTCCCCTTTAAGAAGATCCTGGTGTGTGGCAGTAAAGGGTAGAGCGGGGACCCTTGGGTGACCCTCCTGTAGGAGTCAGTAGGATCCCCAGTCAGTCTTGTCTGCTCATAGTCCTTAGGGTCTGGGGGTGGGGAGGGGAAGAAAGGACACAGGAGGTGGGAGGTGAGCAAACTGGAGAGTCATGGGTAGGTTTGGGCAGGAGAGTCAAATTGCTTGCTAACTGTATGCAAATAGATTGCACCTGTTCTGGGAGGGGCAGGGCAGCTGAGTCCTCCCAGATCAGGGCCAGTCCCCTGGGTGACAGGGGAGTCAGCCCTGCGGAGACCAGACTGCCTCGGGGGGTGGGGGTGAGGAGATGTACCTTTAAAGAGCACTCATGGTCTTGTTTTTAAGGGTGAGAGGGCTTCAGATAATAGATGTTTTCAGAACACCTACTATGTACCAGGCACACGCTACCTCCTGTGACCATACACGACAGAAACAAGCACTGCACCAGCAACCATGTCCTAAGTTCCAGGTGCTCTCCACAGGCTTTACGCTGGTTAACTCATCTCAGCCCCTGTTCACCTCCTCCAGGATGGCCTCCCTGACTGCCCCCTGTGGATAAAGGCTATTATTATTCTCTCTTTGCTGATGAGAAAACTGAGGCTCAGAGAGGAGAAGTAACCTGCCCAAGTCTACACAGTTAGCTGGTGGTGGCACCAAGATGCAAAACTAGAGAGGCCTCCTCCACGGCTCCTGCCCTTAACCACTAGGCTAACCTGCCTTTTGAGGTGGGCCCCGGTGCTGAAGCTTACTGCCATGAGGCTCGTGAACTCTTCCTGGTTACCTGCCCCCACCCCCCCACCCTGCCACTAACGGGACAATGCCAGGCAACAAGGGCTGTGATGGGGAAGTTCCTAAGCTTGAGGAGACACAGAGCTGGGGCATTCAACCCAGCCTTCAGGGGTTGGGGACAAGTCCCAGGAGTGACAACGAGCACTGCAGGGGGAGTCTCCTGGTTAACCAGAGGCAGAGGGTGCTAGATGGGGACCCACTTAACCTCCAGCCCTAGTCTTGACCTGGAAGTGCCAGAGGGATTTTCCACTGACTTCTGCTCTTTATTATTCCTTTCATCTGCTTTCTGTGGTTTTAATTGGCTCTTCTTTTTCTAGCTTGAAATGGGAGCTCCGATTTTTTCTTCTGGATGTATGTGTCTGGAGTTAGAGCGATTCTCTCCGAGGGCCTTCCCCAGCCTCCCGCAAGCTTTAATGTGTTGCATTTGTATTGCCTTGCACATCAAAATGTGGGCTAGTTTCTACTCTGATTTCTTCTTCCACCCATCAGTTCTTTAAGAAGTACGTTGCTTGATTCGCAAGCATTTGGGGATCTTCTGGTCATCGTTTCTATTACTGTTCTGTTACTGCCTGCGCTTTTATTGCACAGTGACGAGAGAACGGGGGGAATTGCAAAAAGTGGAAGGAGCCAGTGAGTGGGGGTCCTCCGGCCTCTCCCCCCCGCCCCGCCACAGGAGCTGCCTTGTTCTGTCCTAACTGACCCCTCCTTCTTGGGGGGGGGGGGTGTCGTGGTGGTCCTTCCCTAGGGCCCCGACTTCGGCTATGTAACCCGGGAGATCCTGCTCTCTGGTGCCTCCAGCCTCGACTCCTTTGGCAACCTGGACGTCAGCCCGCCCGTCACGGTGGGCAGCAAGGAGTACCCCCTGGGCCGGATCCTCTTCGGGAGCAGCTTCCCCAAGTGAGAGTCCGGGGGCGGGAAAGGGGGTGCAGGGCGGGGGGCACCGACTGCAGCCGCCGCCCTCGCTCAGTTTGCCAGGGTCCCCATAGTAAATAGCACAGGCTCGTCGGCTGAAACACCAGGAACTCATCGTCTCACGGTTCTGGAGGCTAGTAAATCCAAAATCAAGGCGTTGGCGTCTCCAAAATCAGTAGCATCTTGGCGGTGGTTTGCCAGTAACCGAGAGCTCAGCGTCTGCTCCTTCACAGGCCTCCTGTCTCCTAACTCCTACTCTTTCCAAATTCCCTCTGTCAATAAGGACTCAGGTCACCAGGCATTAAGACCCACCCTGATCGTTCGAGATCCTATTTACAGATGAGTTCACACTCACAGGACCAGGGTTGGGACTTGAGTGTGTGTTTGTGGGGTCTCAGTCTTCCAGGGCTGCTATGACAAACAGCACCCAACGGGTTGGTTTATACAACAGGAATTTAGCGTCCCCCAGTGTCCCAGGCTAGATGTCCAGAATCAAGGTGTTGGCAGGGCCATTCTTTCTCTGTGAGTCAGTGGTTCTCCAGTCAGGGCACTCCTCTGTTACAAATTGAGGCCTTTGGTCTCCTCCTGTGGCCTCCTCTGACTTCTGGCTTCCACATCTTCTGGCTTCTCTTTCTAAGGCTTCCAGTAACAGGGATTAAGGCCATCCTGCTACAGTTTAGGCCACACCTACATAGGATTTTAGAAGATCCTATTCACAATGAGTCCACACCTTAGCTGATAATACATCCTCAAAGAGTCCTATGTACAAATGGGCTCACACCCACGGGAACACGGATTAAGACGAAGAACGTGATTCGATCTGCAACAAGGGGCCGTGATTCAATCCCTACAGCCCCAACCATCCCCCATTCTGTGAAGTGGCCGTAATTTACTGTGTGGATCCTAGAATCTGACTGAGTCCTAGAATCTTAACTTTCAAAGGTCACCAAGGCCTAGGAGAAATGTCACAAATGAGTGGCCCTTGGGTCTGCCTTGAATTTTATGAATTTAATTTGTCATCAATAGATTAAAAAAAAAGCAACCACATATTGGGAGCTGTCACATAAAAGATACCTGGCTTCTCTTGACAAATCGAAAGACCTGGAAAGGTGATGTACTCTGGGCACCCATTGGCCTCTACAATTAGGGGGTCAAATGGCTGCTGTCCTAGCAGCAGCTTGAAAGGATGCGGAGTTCACCAACTGCCCAGAGTAGGTGGCTACAAGAGAGCGAGTGGTTGGTCAGGATACCAGGGTGACAGAAGTGACTCAGCAGTTCCCACCCTGGAAGGCTGTGATCAAGCAGGAAACAAGGTTTTTGGGTTTGGGTTTTAGAGCTTGGGCAGGTGACAGACTCTGCTAAATCGAGCTGGATGGGTCCCCACCCTGCCTGCAGGCACCCCAGGAACGGGGTGAGAAGCACGACGCGGTGGGATCCCTTGCTTCCTGCCTGAAGATTCTGCCCGCCACAGGCCCTGGAGGCCACCTTGCAGTTTGCATGGGGTTCACCCGGAGCCCAGGTGTGCCCCAGCTTACCCCCAAGCCGTGGCTGACTATCTGGCCTTGGGCACAGAGGAGTCAGGCAGTGCTGGGAAGGTCACACAGCCTCTGGCAGTAAGCCTGGTGGTCCTCGGGCTCTGGAGCAGATGATGCGAGGCTCCCTAGCACCGACCCCAGGCCTAGACCCCAGGTTCCCAGGCTTGGTGCCCATGGCTGAGGTTGGCCAGAGTAAGAGGACGTGCTCACCCTGCTGGTGACTCATGCCCGGACATTTCTGGGGCTGGATGCCCCTGGCCCTGGGGACTGAAGGGCCTGGAGGCTCAGCCAGTCTTTTCGCACTGCAGGGAAGGAGCTGTGAGGAAGGAGCTGTGAGGAAGGAGACAGGTTTTGGAGTCAGAGGAACTCAGGTTCGAGTGCTGACTCTGCCACTTCCTAACCGCGTAATTTGGGGCTCATCACCTAACCAGTGCTTACCATACTGTCTAGAACACAGTAGGTGCTTAATGAATTTATTTACAAATTCATATTTTACGCCTACTATGTGCTGGGCAGTGCTGAAAGCACTGGGGGTATAACAATGAGCAAAATAGATGGAAAACACAACATTGTTAAATGAACAAAATTGCGTACTCTAAGCCTCAGTTTCCTCATCTGTAAAATGGGCTTAATAAAAATCCCCATCCTAGCTATTACTGGGGCATTACTGGGGACAAAGAATTTGGGTAAACCACTTCTGAATGCTTAGATATTGTTCAGCTGCCCCCAAACCTCACCCTAGTCAGAGGGTCTGCT
This sequence comes from Tamandua tetradactyla, assembly GCF_023851605.1. NCBI lineage: Eukaryota > Metazoa > Chordata > Mammalia > Pilosa > Myrmecophagidae > Tamandua > Tamandua tetradactyla. Next base: position 209,100,505 of record NC_135328.1, on the reverse strand, counting down.
TCCATGCAGGTTGGAATAAATTTGATAAAATTTGACCTACTGCATGCCAGGCGCACAGTGCTTTACTGGGGCTACCTCGTTTAATCCTTAGAACAGCCCTACGAGATTGGGACCATCACTGCACCCATTTTACAGAGGAAGAAGCTAAGGCTCAGAAAAGTGAAGTTTCATTTATTCATTCATTCATGCATTCATTCTACTTATTGAGATCTTCTGTATGCCAGGTTTGGGGCCCAGTACTGGGGAGGTAGAAATAACCAAGATGGCTACGGAGCTGACCCTCGAGGGGCCCGGAGCCCAGGTGTGCCCCAGCTTACCCCCAAGTTTATACTAGTGGGATCAGAGAAGAGATCACATATAGTCCACCGGGGGTGTTGGGGAATGCTTTGCAGAGACAACCATGGTATAAATAAGCAATAATCAAGGATGTGCAGATGTTAGGCAGGTGAAGATGGGAGCAAAACAGGGTAGAGTGAAACAGTGTTCCAGGCAGAGGGAACTGCACGGCCAAAGGCCTGGAGACTAGAGAAATTATGGTTCAATGGAAAACAGAAGGAAGCTCAGCCTGGTGGAAGGGTAGATGGGGAGGGATGGACTGGCAGGCCTCAGGCAGGAGAGAGTTCAGGCGGGCCCGGGGTGTGGTGGAGGAGGGGGAGGGTGGGAAGCCTGTGTCCATTCTGTTCCAATGCCTTATGAGGCGGTGCTTCCAGCCGGCAGCCTGGGAATCCCGTCCCAGGGACAAGAGCTTGGACAGGGCAGGCTCAGGGAGGGGAAGGGGCTCTCTGGGTGCTCTCCTAGGACGTTCCTCTTTTCTCCGGTCCTGGGCTCCTGCCCCAGCCTCTACATTGCACAAAAGCACATGTAAACTCTCACCCATACCCCTAGCCAGTGGGCCAAGCTGGGCGTCTTCTCCCAGCTCAAGTGACAGTGGTCTTTCTGAGAGCTCCCAGGCTTCCAGCAAGCACCCTAGATGGGAAGGGGAGGGGCCGCTAGAGGGGCCAAGCTGCTTCCCATGGGAACAAGGCCCTCGGCGGACAATGGGACCTGAGGCTCAGGGAGGAACCGCTTCTTACCTAGGGCCACATAAGACTCAATGAGAAACTGACATTTGAGCAGAGCCTTGAAGGAAGTAGCTCTTTGGGAGGAGAGTATTCTTGAAGGAACAGACAGTGCAAGGTGCCTGAGACGGAGGGTGCTGAGACCTTAGAGAGACGGTGTGGAGGCCAATGAGGCTGCAGCAGGGGGAGTAAGGAGGGGCATGGTGGGGAATGAGCTCAGAGGGCCTGGGAGAGTGGAGTTCAGAGCATAACCTGGAGCTCATATCTGTACAGGGATCATAGGATTATCATGAGGGTTTAAAAAGATCCTTGAGTGAGGAGCCTAAGGCAGGTACACAGTAGGGACTTAACAAAGGCTCTTTGGGCTGGACATTTAAAACGTTCTTTGTGCAATTCCGCCCCCTGGTGGCAGCTTTGATGAGGCCTCCCACCCACGGCTGGAGTCATCTCGTCAATGCCTCTGCCTCCAGGCAGAGCGTGAGAGCTTCCCGAGTCTGCCTCTTCCTCAGCCTTCTTTCTTTCTGATTCCTGCTGCTTTCTGCTCATGAACAACTTATTTCTCCCAAGTCTAACTCATCTCCCCATCATTTTACTCTTTTTTTTTATATCTTTAAAAATTGCCAACATTATGTTCAAATAAGAGAAATACAAGAAAAACATTTCCCATGATCCTATTCCAAATATCAATCTGCGTTTTCATTTGCCACCGTTTGGCGGCCAGTTTCCCTTCTAGCCTTTTCCTATGGCCAAGTCATTTCTCTATATACCATGGGCTGCTGTACAGCTGTTCAGTGGCAACTATGCCACTCTGCAAATATCTATTGCATGTCTATTATGTTTGACATACTGGGAATACAGCTGTGAATAACATAGAAAAACTCCCTGCCTTCGTGGAGCTTACCTTCCAGTGGGATGCCAGACAATAAACAAGCAGAGTAAGAAATCCAATATGCCAGATGGCACCAAGTGCTGTAGAGAAAAATAAAGCTGGGGTTGGGGGTTGAGAGGTGGCTGCAGTTTCAGAGAGAAAATTTCATAGAGAAAGGTGGTATTTGAGTTAAGCCTGAAGGGAGTGAGCCATGGGTTTGGGGGTACGGGGAGTGGGGGACGATTCAAGGTAGAGAGAACAGTACGTGCAAAGGCCCTGAGGCAGGTATGCGCCAGGTGTGTTTGGAGGGCTAGCTGGAGGCCAGCGTGTCTGCAGCTGGGCGGGTGACAAGGAACATGACAGGAGGAAGGTAGCAGGTACCAGTCCGCTCAGGGCCAGCAGGTCGGTGTAGGACCTTTGCTTTCACTGTGAGTGAGACGGGAACCATACGAGGGTTTTGACTGAGTGAGGGGCACAGTCTGACTTACGTAAAAGCCTCGTCCTGGATAGATCGTCGAGGAGCAGAGGGGCCAGGAAAGAAAGAGGCCACTGGGCTTCTCCAGGTGGGGGCGGTGTCTGCTGGCCAGGTGCTGCGGAGGGGCTGGGTTCTGGTTCTATTCGTGTTTCAGGCAGAGACTCCAGGTTGGATACCGCCTGGGAGTGTGTCCCCGACACATCCTTAAAGTGGACAAGCAAGGGCAAGAAATGTGATCCCTTTTTTTGTAAAATACATTGAAAACATTCTATAGAATATATATTTATGTATTTGTGCCTGTCTGCATGTGTTAGGGAAAGGTAGAAAATGCCCTGAGTATAGTGAGGTGTTCTAGTTTTGACAAGTCACCCCTTCAAGTTTTTAGGCCTGTGAAATGGGGACACTGTCCTTGCCTAAGGCAGCAGGTCCCTCCCACGCACAGGTGTTTCTCCTAATGTCTGCTCCTCCAGCTCAGGGCCCCAGGCCCCCCCACCTTTCCGCGTCAGTCCCTCCTTCCTCCCTTCCCTCTGCTAATAAGGGCTGGTCGGAAATGCCTGGCCTCATTTCAGGAACTCTTGGGGATTGGAGAGTCAATGCTAAACGTGAAATGACTGGAGCAGTGGTTCTCAGAATCTGCTGAGATGCTTGTCAAAATGCAGATTCCTGGGCCGCGTCCTCAAAGCCTGTGTGTGAGGTGTGGAGGGCGTAGGGGCCCAGGAATCCTAAGTTTAAACAGGCACCACCTCCTGCCGGAAACTGACCCCCAGGTTGCCCAGGCCCCACTTCAGGAAACACTGGACTGGGGCAGGGGCTTGCCAGGTCCCCTGTCGGTTTTTGAGCAAAATGCTGGTGTCCCTTGGGGTAAGGAGTCAACCTCTCTGAGTTCTGACTATGAGATGAGGTCTTCCTTTTCCTTTAGAAATGAGTGCTTTCTTTTGACTCGTTTCCGGGGGAGGGGCAGGATCTTCCCAGCCTTGGGGTGGGTGTGTCAGGCTGCAGAGGGACAAATCTCTGAGAAGACAGGATAGTGAGCACGTTCCCAGGAGTCCTTGGGGGCTGGTCTCTCCAGACTGTACCTGGCAGGCCACTACCTGCCACCCCCTGCCTTGTGCGGTCCTGGCACCACCGGGGCAGTGAGCAGAGGGCTCCCAAAGGGCTGGCTCAGCCCCAACCTGCCTGGGGCATTTTCCCACCATGCCTTGGCCTTGGCCTTGTAACTGCTGAGCTTGGAGTCAGGGAGGCCCAGCCCTGTCGCTTTTAAGGTGTAGGACTCAGGCTAAAACACTTAAGCTCTCCGAACTCAGTTTCCCCCTCTGGGAAGCCCACTCTGAGAGTCCTGCTTGGCGCCAGCATGCAGGAGGCACGTGGTGATGGCTGTTCTCTCCCCTGGGGCCAGTTCCGGTGGGCGGCGGATGGCCAAGGTCGTACGCAACTTCCTCTACGCCCAGCGGGTACAGGCGCCCGTGGAGCTCTACTCGGACTGGCTCTCCGTGGGCCACGTGGATGAGTTCCTGAGCTTCGTGCCCACCTCGGACAAAAAGGTGCGTGTCCCCTGGGACCCACGGCAGATCCACCTCTGCTCCTGCCCGGCCTCATGGACAGGACAGGGCGAGGTCACCTGGGATCACCTCAATCCCTGGGACCAGAGCAACCCTTGGGGTCAAGCTGCAGTAATCAGGGGTTGGCTTCCTGGAGGAGATCAGAGTCTCAGGTCAGGAGGACCCTCATTCTCACACTTGTGCATTTGCTCCCACCTAACCCCCTCAGCCAAGAGCCAAGAATGATGCTGATAACAGCCAGTAAAATTTACTAAGCACCTACTATGTGCCAAGCGCTCCACATGTTTGTTAATTCATTCAATTCTCCAAACTCCCCATGAGGTGGGTACTATTATCATCAGCCCCATTTTACAGATGAGGAAACTGAGTCTCCAAAGAGCAATGAAACTGAACCAAGGTCAGGCAGGCTATAGGTGGCAGGGTAGGAGTCAAAGCCGGACGGTGGGTTCCAGGCTTCCCTGAGGTGAATGAGGCAGGCTCAGCCCTCGGGGAGCAAGCAGCCTGGAGGGGAGGCTCCCAGCGAGTGGGTGGCGGTGGCCCAGCCAGGGCACAGGGTCCAGCATGGGCATGTACAAGGGAGCCTCCCCCCCTGCCAGCCAGGGAGAAGGACAGCCCCGAGGTGGCTCTTGAGGGGAATCCTGGTGGATGGACTATGGGGGAAGGGCAGTCCAGGCTGGGAGGAGCGGGGACAGTGGCCTGGAGGTGTGGGCCGGCTTGGAGGACGGTGGGAAGCACAGACTGTTCTGTGTGGCTGGAGGGGGTGGGCGTGGGGTGGTGAGTTTGGGGGGCTCCTGCTCTGGGGGTTCCATACACGCTGAACCGATTCTCCTTCCCTCCGTCCAGGGCTTCCGGCTGCTCCTGGCTAGCCCCAGGGCGTGCCTCAAACTGTTTCAGGAGAAGAGAGAGGCGGGCTACGGGGAGGCCGCCCAGTTCGAAGGTGCGTGCCAAGGGCCGCCCGCCCAGCCCTGAGCGCTGCTGACCTTCAGTCCCCCAGGCCCTTTGTCCTGGGATGTCTCGAGTCCCTTCCCAATAGGTCTCTGATCCATTCCCAGGTTATACTTGTAGCCAGAGCCTGGTCTCTTCAGGGTTTCCAGTCTCTGGTTTTCTCAGACCTCAGAGCTGAGGTGGGAAGAAAGTCCCGGCCTGGATCCTATAGCCCCAAGCCGGAGATGGCAGGTGTCCCAGGGCCTGCTTACTCTCCACCTTTCTCTTGCAGGGCTGGACCGTGTGGCCAAGAGAAGCATCAATGAGATGCTGGCAGACACGAGCCTCCAGAGTGACAGTCTCTACGTGCAGGTGAGGTGCAGCCAGCAGGGTTCCGGGAGCTGTGGAGGTGGGGACGTGTGGGGGGCTCAGCTGTGGGCTTCAGGCGAGCTGGTCCTACTGATTGCCCTATAGTCTGCTGGGACTTGTGGGTGGGTAGGGCCTCTGCCCCGGGGGACAAAGTCTGATGGAGGAGACACAGCTCATGACCTCAGGGGGTTTCCAGACTGATGCGGGAGAAAAACTGGGCCCTCATCTGAGACCTCTGGTGAGATGAGAGAAATGTGATTGAGAAATGGGGCCTTGTGGGGGTGCAGGGTGGGTGGGAGCCCATGGGATCCAGCGGGAGAAGGGGTGGAATGAGGGTCTCAGGAAGGAGCAGGGCGGGCTCCACAGGTAAGGCCTATCTTGTGCCTGGTGCAGGGGCCGGCACCCCGGTAAGTGGGAGGAGGCCCCTTTGCCCTCTCCCCAGGTGTCCAGTGTCCAGGTGCCCAGTAGTTCTCCTGAGATGCTGCGAGGCGGCAGGAGCACAGACCATGCTGGGGCTGGGGCAGTGTCGTGTCACAGCGAGGGCTTCAGAGCCACTTCCTAGCTCTGTGCCCTTGGGTAGCTCACTCGAGCCTCAGTTTCCCCATGGGGCACAAAGCTGCTGTGTGGACTCTGCAGGAGGCCTGTGCACAGCAGGCGCTTGGCCAGTGCTAGATTCTTCCTGGCCCCCCTCTGCCCCCAGAAATGCATCGACTGGAACCGTGAGGTGCTGAAGCGGGAGCTGGGCCTGACTGAGGGGGACATCATTGACGTGCCCCAGCTCTTCTCGCTGAAGGGTCCCTACGCAGATGCCTTCTTCCCTGACATGGTGAGAGGCGGAGGGGCGGCACCTGGTCCAGGGTTCTCCCGGAGACGCGCTCCCGCAGGGCAGACTGCAGAGACCGGGGAGCGCCCTGCAGCCTCTCCAGGGGTTTTTGATGCTGCTGCTGTTTTTCTCTGCAGATAGAGAACTTTTCCATCCTCATGGCAAGTTCGAATGAGCAGCGCTATCTTAGAGCACTGGCTCTCAACCAGGGGCGAGCCCCCTGCACCATGAGGCGGGTGCTAGTGGCATCTAGTGGGGAGAGCCCAGGGATGCCTGCTAAACATCCTACAGTGCATAGGACAGCCCCCACAACAGGGCTGCATGTGTGCGTGCACGTGCGCGTGTGCTTACCCCAAATGGAGGAAGGAAGTGTGGTTTGGTCCCAAATGTCTCCGGGCCTCACCCGGCACCCCACTCACTCACAGTTGGGGTGGTAGGGCAGGTGGCCTGCTGCGTGGCTGCCTCTCATTAACTCAGTCAGCTGACATGAGATGGGCTGATGTGACCTCACCAGTGCGCCACCCGGGAGGGGCCCGGCCCGTGCTATCGGCGAGATCCTGGCCAGAGTGCCCATTAACTCCTTGGAAGGATGTCAGGTGTTGGCAGCAGTGTGGGAGACAGACCTGCCTCATTGGACTGGGGCCTGTACTTAGTGTGAATTTCCCTCTCCCTTCAGACTAGCCAAGGGCTGGAGGCGGGTCCTGCAGTCCCGAAGCAGGTGGGAGGGGTGGGGTGGGGCGGAGCTCCCCGGGTCCTCACGGTGGGGTTCTGGCCTCCTGGCTTGGCAGAGACCCTAAGGTAGGGATTCCCAGCCTTGGCTCTGCCAACATTTTGGACTGGGTATTTCCTTGTTGTCAAGGGCTGCCCTGTGCACTGTGGGATATTTGGCCGCACCTCTGGCTCTACCCACTCCCCAGCCATAGGCATGACAATCAAAACTGTCCTGAGGGGTAAAAGTGCCCTGAGGCACTGCTGCCCATGAGAACTTCCTTGTGAGAACACGTTTAGATGCAAGTGTTCTATACGTGGGCAGTGTCGTATGAAAGCCACTGAACCACACGTGGCTGCTAAGCACTTCAAATGTGACTAGCTGGCTGAGACACAGAATTTTAAATTGTATTTCATTTTAATTTAAGCACCTGCATATGGCTTGGGTGGCTACTGTTTGGGATAGCCACAGAGTAGATGGGACTCTCCCTGGCCTCCGACCAGATCCTGCTGAAGGATCCTTGTATGTCTCCACTGGGGGGACCCTTAGGGAAACCAAGGCCCACAGAAGGGGAGTGGATGACTTGCCTGACATCACACGGGGTGAATGGTGGAGGTCAGACACCCCCGTTGCCCTACCCCACCTCGGCTCCTGATTCCCCATTCAGGAGAAAGCAGAGGTAGGGCTGACTTTGATCTTGAATCCAGCTCCTCTCCTCTCCTTTATTTCCCTGCCTCCAACCTCCAGCGTGTTCCAGCCCACGGGGGGGGGGGTGATCAGGTCGCTCAGGACTGAGGCCAGGGGACTGACCTCACGATGGGACCCTCTGGGATCATGACAGATCCACTGTCCAGCCGTGGCTGGTCCTGTAGGGCAGACGTTCGGGATGGGGAGCCAGGGCACAAAGAGTTCAGGGGCACTGGGTTCAGGAGCCTTCCCCACACCGAGACGGCCCAGGGCTGTCCAGCATTGAGTCTGGAGAGCCCCCTGGAACACAAGGGCAGTGCCGTGTGACCACTGGTCATCAATCAGGTGCTGAGATTTCCTCTAAGAAACCTCTATACCCTTCACAGGGGAGACTTCCCTTCCCCAGCATCAGATCCCCAGGCCAGGTGGGAGGGAGTGAGAGGTGCCACTGGACAGCATATCCCCAGGCACCCAGGCCCCTTGCCCCAACCCTCAGCCTCCCAGGCAGCCACAGGAGAGTGTGAGGAGCATGGTTTTGGCGTGAGTCAAACATGAGTCCAAAATTTAGACTCCGCGGTCTCCGTGAGACCCTGGTGACCTGATTTAGCCTGAGCCACAGCCTTGAAGGGAGGCTGGGAAGTTTAGTAATGATCTATGGATAAACAGTAATGATTATCAGAGATGCCGAGAACCGTTGAGCACTCTGTGTAGTGAGCGCGGGCACACCCATGAGGCCACTCGCGATGGGGACCTTGTTTCTGTTTGCATAGCTAGTAAACAGGTATCCGCAGGGTGCTAGTCAAACTTCTTGTTCTAACAAAGTTATTGCAATTTCCTGGGAGGTGGAAGAAAGTGTCAGAGGGCCCTGGGATGCCAGCGAGGATGAGAAGGGCCCCCAGGATGGGGCTGCTGGAGCCAGACCTCGGAGGGGACCCCACCCCACCCCGTGTGCCGAGGGTCCCCAGCCAGCCGGGGCTCCCTCCTGCCCTCTCTTGTCTGCAGGTCAACATGGTGGTCTTAGGCAAGTACCTGGGCATCCCCAAGCCCTACGGACCCATCATCGACGGCCGCTGCTGCCTGGAGGAGGAGGTGCGGTCCCTGCTGGAGCCGCTGGGCCTCCACTGCATCTTCATCGATGACTATTTGTTCTACCACGAGCTGCTGGGCGAGATCCACTGCGGCACCAACGTGCGCCGGAAGCCCTTCCCCTTCAAGTGGTGGCACATGGTGCCCTGAGTCCGCTCCCCACCGGCCATCCTCTCTGCCCGTCCGCCAGGGAACCCTGCCTGGGTGTGAGCGGGGCAGCTCCACCTCGCCTCCGTCCTCCTGGGTGAGCCTTAGGCACTTCCCTTGGAGCGCCCACAAGCGTGCCGGCCACCGTGGGCACTGGGACGCAGGGCTGGGCACCTGCACCCCTGGCCTCTGGAGTGGCCGACCCAGCCCAGGAGGAAGGGTCCCTCGCTCTTCCCTCTCCTCCCCGCTGCCCACGGTCCCCGGAGCTGCTGGAAAAGATCAAAAAGCCTCAGCATGTTCAAGGACGGCTGTGAGTGGCCTCGGCAGGCAAAGCCGACATCGTCTTGCTCCCTCTCTATTCCTACGTCTCCCTTGGGACAAAGATAATGACCTTTATGTTTGCACCAGAAATGGGGCCCAAAGGGCTCTGGGATAAGGGGCCCCCAATTCCAGGCTGCCTGTGACTTTTTAGGACTGGAAGGAGGACCCCAGGTGTCCTCTCCCCTCTACCAGCCATCTTCTCCCCTGGGGGCCCTTGGGCTGTGATCCCCAGCACCCCTCGGCCTTGTGCAGGCAGGCAGGGACAGACTCGGTGTCCGAGGACCTGTGTTACAGAGAAGAAAAGACAAGACAAGGAAGCCCTTTAATACCTGACACCATCCTCCGAATGGTGCTTGTTACCTGTCTGGAAAGCCTGTAATTACGAGTGCCAGCTGCTTCCAGCTCAGAACTGCTGAGAGGCCAGAGTGAGGCCTGCGGAAGAGACACGAGGGGACGAGGCCAGAACATCAGAGGAGGCCGGACTGGCGATGATGAAACAGGGCCCGGAGGCCTCCCAGGGCCAGTGTTCCTGGGCGTTGGGTATCGGACTCCATTTGACGGGAGCTGGCTGATCCAGATGTAGCAGGGGCTGGGGGCCCAGATGTTAGAAAAGGGCGTGTATGGGGAGCCATTAGGCTATCTCTGAAGGTGGGGTTTAATTTCCTGTAATAGTCCTTAATTGTTCCCCTCCATTCTGCGGGCAATGGGAGGGGAAGGCTCACCCGGGCTCTCTCAGCTCCCCGGGGCCCCTGCACGCACGTAGCGGGGTTTTCACCTGGGAGGAAGCCCCAGGGTAGCGCTCAGCCAGCAGGGAAGATGGAGCTGCCACGGGGGGTGGGGGTGGGGTTAACAGCCTGACCCCAGGTGAGATCACTGACACGTGTGCAGATGTGTGCAGGGCGGGAGGTGCCCCTGCCCCCAGATGGGTGTGGACACAAGGGCCGTGGGCAGTGCCTGCCTTGCCTTCCTGCCTGTGGGGTCGTCCCAGGGTCTCTGCCTGGTGTGTGGTGGCCCGTGGGGAGACCTCAGACCGAGTCAGCCGCTGTCAAACTCTTTTAGCCACGGGGAACTTAGCAAACCGAAGCTTACAGGAAGCCCGACATAGGAGACTGATAAAAATGAAACTGTTCTGGTTGAAGGGTGGGGAGATACCCGGGGCCTCCCCTTCCGGAGGGATCTGTGGAAGCCCGTTTGCAAGCCCCTGGTCTGTGCACCTCTGCTGCTGGTCATGATGCAGTTCGAAGTCGAGCCAAGAAGGAGAATAAAGTCTTCAGGGGCCCGGGGTGTGACGCCGGGGTCTGGATTCCTTGGGGAAGGAACTGTGGGTGGGAGGGGGGTAGACATGGCGGAGAGAGCCAGCCTTCTCGAGGGGCCCTGAGTGGGAGAAGCTCTGAAATGGCTGCTGGACTGAGAACGCTCTGGGTGACCAGTCACTCATCAATAAAAATGTCAGCAAGTATTTCTTCAAGCGGCTGCCTCCATGGCCTGTTTGTGGGAGGTGCAGAGGGAGGGAGGAAAGTGGGGACATAGGGTTGCTTCTATTCCACCCCATGGGGCGGTGCACGGTGGCTCAGTGGCAGGGTTCTTGCCTGCCATGCTGGAGACCTGGGTTTGATTCCCGGGGCTTGTCCGTGCAAAACAACAAAACAAGCTATTCCACCCCATGATGCCACCATCTTCTTGGTTCTTTCAGCCGCAGGGCAGCCGCTACCCAGCTGGCAGAGCCCCTGGAGCCAGGGCAGCGCCGGGCAGGCAGGCCGATTCAGCAGAGTAGGCGGTGCATGCCCATTGTCTGGGGGCCAGTCCGCCCTGCCGAGATGGATATGGCGGAGGGGCAGGTCCTCCCTCTGCAACTTTTCTCCCTTCTCTGGGTTCTCTTCATCTCTCAGCTGAAGGGGGCGGGGGAAGTGAGCAGGGCCCAGCTGGCATAACGGGAGATACCCCAGGAGGATTGGTGCCAGGGATGTGATTGCCTTTTACTTCTGCCTCTAAAGCTGTGTAGTTACCCAGCCTCAGTGGTCTGATCTCAGGGGACCAAAAAGACCACCCCTTTCACCCTACATACTTGATGCTGCCTCAGATCAAGCCATTTGATCCCTACTCACATTTTCTTTTAGCTTTTGTTGTGGGTTAAGAGGCAAAAAGTTTATGCCCCTTAGTCATTGACACTTTAGTTTGAATGAGCCACAGATCCATGTCTTAAAACTGGTATTAATTTGGAAGAGTTAATACCAGTGAGATACAGGCTCTGAGTATGAGGCTGATTCTGCCCCCAGTATAGTGGCCAGAGTCCATGGGGCTTCTCTGCTTTTTGCATCTATTCCCCGAGCTGTGCTCACAAACCTGTTAGGGACACTGAGGCTTCCTCCTGAGATCTGCTCTTTAACTGGTGCTGAGTCAGCTGCCAAGCCGGCTTACAGCTGAGAAACTGAGGCGTACTGATACTGAAGCCAGCTGCTCAGCAGCTGTTCTGGAGAAAGGACACCCAGCCCAGAGCTGAGCACACTGGAACGTGGTGAGTTTTGGGGTCCTGGCTGAGGTCACTGAACTGGTGCAGACACCTGGCTGGGGATCCTGGGAACGGGTTCTGGTCCCTGCCCTGCCCGGGACTGTCAGCACCGCCAAGGAGAAGGGAGGGTCCTTGACTTAGCACCTCTGCGCCTCCGGCGAGCAGGGCACCTCTCACTGTTATCTCTGCCAGGACTGGTGATTAGATGCATTTTCTTTAGATGAGGAAACCGAGGCTCCGAGTGGGGGCGTAACCCCCTCAAGGCCCCAGTGAGTGGTGTAGATTTGAACCCAAGACGCCTCTCCCAGCTTGCTCCTGCTGTTCTAGGGGCTCCAATGCTCCCCAGGCCTCAGTTTCCCCATCTGATATTTGAGGCGTCCTACTCTGACATTTGAAGCACCCCTTGGCCAGAGGGGGTTTTCACCCTCAACACTTACCCCTTTCAGGAGCTCTTAGCTAAAATAACAGTGACAGTACCAATAGCAAAATAAAACCAGGCTCCTTACTCTAGGCTTTGCCAGTGTGACCCCATTTAAGCTCCCCAACAACCATTTTTCGGATGTAAAAAGAGAGGCACAGAATAGTCAATTCACCTGCCCAAGGTTGCCCCCTCAGGAAGTAGCAAAGGCAGGGCTAAATCCAGTCCTGCATCTAAAATCCAGGCTTTTAAGCAAAAAAGGCTGATGTTTCTCAAAATGTTTTGGGGTGCTTCTAAAACAACCCTGACTCCAAGCCAGACCCCTGACCCACCGTATCAGACAATGGATGGGCCTGGGCATCTGCATTTTCACCCGCTTCCCAGGAGGGCTGAGAAACTCCCACTCAACCATATTGTCTCTGAAACTGAAGGAAAAGAAGGCGAGGAGGGTAAGTGTGGACATTGAAGAAGGGGCCGGGATCAGTTACCGCACATCCCTGTGCCTTGGTCCCCAGCGGCCCCTGGCCCCTGTCCAGGCACCAGTGGGGACTCGCTTCCCTTAGATGGGGAAGTTAAGTCCTTGGGTGCCGGGGTGGAGGCAACAGGTTCAGGTGCAATATCGGGTCTCTTTGAGCCAATCCTGAGCTCCCGGCTCTGGGAAGGGGCTGGGTTTCCAGGATCCGAGCCAAGGAGCTGGCGTGGTGAGCTAGAGAGGCGGGGCCAGGGTCTTTTAAACCGCATCCCCAGGGACCTCTGGGTCAGTGCCAGGCTTGGGTGGTTGAAACGTGGGTCGAAGGCCAGCATGCCGACACAGAGAATAGTGCGCGTGTCCCTGGAGCTTCCCACCAGTGCCGTGTGCGTGGCGGGCGTGGAGACCCTCGTGGACATTTATGGGTAAGAGCCGGAGTCCCTGGGGTTTGCGGGCCTTTGGTGCTGACCCCAGTGAGCCTTCCTCCCTGCTGGCAGGGACCCTCGGGCCCAGGCCTGGCTTGGCTGCCCTCTCCCAAGCCTCAGTCTCAGAACAGCAGCCGATCCTGGGGGCTTGGGTCCTTGCCTTCCTCAGGTTCTTGAAGACCTGGGAGGCATGAAGGGTTGTAGGCTGAAGCGAGCTGAGCTCTGGTCCAGAGATTTAAAGGTTGTTGGTGTCATAAGGTAGGGGGTGGGGACGCTGGGCACTTTTCTCTGTCCAGAGAGTCCTTCAGGCTAGTCCTACTGGGGTCTGGTTGAGGAAGCCAAGAACAGGGAGAGGCACAAATATCCCCAGCCCACAGAACCTGAAAACAGAGCATCATGCCTTTTGTTAAAAAAAAAAAAAAAAAATCATGCATAGCACTATGTGCCGGGCACTGTTTTAAGAGTTTGACAAAGCATTCACAAACTTAACCCTCACAACAGGCCTATGCTCTGGGGCTTATTATTAGCACCATCTCATTTGACAAATGAGAAAACTGAGGCACGGAGAGGGCAAGTCAATTGCTCAAAGTTGCTAAGTAGTGAAGCTGGGGTTTAAACCCACTCATCGTCTTATGCAAGAGTCTGTGCTTTTAGCTGTTCTGCCACTTGAGGAGGAGGATTTCTGATCTGGCTTCCTACTGGCATTCAGTGCCCATACATTATGCCCCTACGGTGTGCCCCAGCAATGCCTGTAAGGACCATGGTTGGAGGTGAGGTTTTACCTTTTCTCTCCCAGGAAGCAAAGGAGAGTTGGGTAGAGCTTTCAGGAGCTGGGCTCTGGGTACCACCAGGGAGCTGATGTCTTATGTCTTTGAGGAGTCTCCAGGCTCACAGCTCCGAGGCTGAGTTGGGTACACAGGTAATCAGGAGACTGGGAGGGAGGAGGCTGGCACGTAACTGCTTCCACTTCTCAGGTCTCCAGCTCTACCCCCAGACCGGGGTTTCCCAGCCTCAGCACTACTGATAGGATAATTGTCTGTTATGGAGACTGTCCTGGGCATTATGGGTTGCTTGGCAGCATCCCTGGCCTCTACCCCTGAGCTGTGAATAGCATGCCCCCACTTGTGAAAACACATCTCCAGGCATTGTTAAATGTACCCTATGGGGTTGAGGGGTGGGGAAAGGGCAAAATTGCCCTCAGTTGAGAACCACTGCCCCAGACTAAGGCTTTAAAAATTGGAAAGAACTTACTCGGAAACAGAGATAAGGTTGGACTTGAGGTATTAGATGAAAGGGAGTGAGAAGCTGGTCACAGGAGGGAACCAAGCCTGGAGCAGGCCCAGCTCAGCTAGGTACCAGGAGCTGAAGCCGCATTGAGGGTGGGTGGGCATTGAGGAGTGACAAGGGAATTTGGGGGCTTATGAATGAGGGGACAGCCACAGAGTCTGTCCTGGGAGGGGTGACAAGAGGAATGGGTATCCACAAGGCCTGGCGCCACTGCCTCCTCTCGGCTGCGTGCCCATGGGCTGACTCACCTGGCCTAGCTGCCTCAGGCCCTTTGGACAGATATGTCTCCTGTTTGACCTGCCCCAAGAAGTGGGGAGCTGGCTTCTCCCCTGTAGAGCTTCATTAAAGGATAGAGGCCTGCTTGGGGCAAGGAGAGGTGAAGGCAGCAGTGTCTTCAGATCAAGTGAATGCGATGGGCCATGTGGGGGGTTGCAGAGGAGGCTGAGGGTGGAGCAACCACAGGGTAAGTTTGGAGGCTCCAGCATCAACAAACAAGGGATTCCTGGGCCCCATGACCAGGCCACCCTAAAGGTGCTGGGTTGCTCCTAGTTCATTCATACACACATTTATCCAGTATTTCTTTTGGGCCTAGTGTGGACCAGGCACAGTAACATAAGGGTGAATAAGCAGATGGGTCCCTAGCCTGCTGAGGACCCAGTTCTCTGGAGTCTTAAAAGAGGCTGGATCACCTTCTCCTGGTGGCAGGGTAGGAAGGACTCTCTCATAAGGGGAGTAGTTTTGGGTTATCTCAGGGTCCCTTCTGGCTTGGAGATGCCACGATTTAGCCATCTTGTGCATTGAGACTGTGGGCCCAACAAGAGAAAGGGCAATGGGTGGGCATTGTAGCTAAGCTTGACTCTATGGCCTGCCAACTGTGTGACCTTGGGAAAGTGACTTAACCTCTCTGAGCCTCTGTTTCTTCACGTGTAGAATGGAGATGATAATATCAGCAATGATACATAGGGTCTGCTCCACCCCAATCAGTGTCCTATACCTTTACATTTATTAACTGATTCTCATGATTCTCCATTTAACAGCTGAGGAAATGGAGGCACAGAGAGGTTAAGTACTCATTCAAGGTCATGCAGCTTTTGACTTTTACTTCAAAGGGATATTGGGAGGATTAAATGAGATTGTGGTTTGAAGTCCATAGCCAGTGCTGGGCATGTGGTGAACGTTCGATTATGGCGTCACCATAATCATCATCATTTTAAGGCTGTGTCCTAGGCCTGTGGACAGCCTCAAGTGACCCCAAGCCTGCTCTGCACAAGATGGCTGGGAACAGCCTCTGAGCCATACTGGGAGACAGAGGAGTTGAGGAAAGGGAAATTATTATAGACTGAGCAATCAGGGCAGGCTTCCTGGAGGAGGGACACTGAGCAGAACCTTGAAGAATGTACACCGGCAAGACATTGGGCCTTCAGTGACTGTGGTTCTCAGACTTTAGTGCAAAATCTTAGAGTGGGGGGAAACTGGCTTATTCTTACCAGGCAAAACCCAAATCCCGGGATGACCTTTGGAGTAGAGTTTATCCCCAAGGGCACAGTCATTGGCCAAAAGGTAAGAATGGAAAATGCCAGCATACCCTTAACACGTGGGAATACTTCCTAAAGTCTCCTAGGCTGCTGCTGCCCTTGGCCTATGTTGCTGACGGGGCCTCTGAAGCTGCTCACCTTCAGGATTTGTCACAAGATAGGATTGGAGGCGAGTCCTCAGGGGCTTCAGTAGAGGCATCAGTAGGATCTCGACTGACCATGCTAGGTCTTACCCCTCTTTCACTTTCCATGTGGGGAGGCTGAGGCCCAGAGTGTGAAGTGACTTGCCCAAGGTCACACAGCAAGTTAGGCACAGTGCTAAAACTAGAAACCAGCTTTTCCACTCAAATAAATGTTCCCTGACTATTGGTGAAGGGGAAACCGAGTCACAGAGGCCCTTAGACTCTCTGGTTTGGGGAACCTGCTGGGGTTTGGCCTCCAAGGGCCAAGTCCTGTCCTACAAGGCAAACTCCAGGTGTTCCCCGGTGTGCAGCTGGGGAGGCCCCACATTCAGGAGGCCCTGCTGGGAGGTGGCTTTCAACCCAGAAGTGTCAGGCACCTGAGTGTTTCCAGGCCCATCCTGAGGGCAGCCCAAGGGGCAACCTTGACCTTGGGAGTCCACCTGTCATCCCTCTTGGAATGATGCCAAGCAGCGGCAGCACTTGGCAAAGGTGGGAAATGTTGAAGGCACATGGGGCAGGTCTTAAGGAGGGGATGGCTACCCCAGCTTCCCTCCAGATGTGTCTTAAAGGCCCATGCCTGGCAATGAGCCATCGGCCTCCTCTTTTCTCCAGTACAAAGGTGCTCAACCTGTCGACACCTTTGATGCACCTGGGGAGACTTAAAAAAATATTGGTGCCTGGGTCCTACCTCCAGAGGGTCTGCTTCAGTAGATCTGCTTGGGCCTCAGCATCATCATTTTTCCAAGACCTACTGGGAATAAATGTGCACCCAGGGCTGAGAACTGCTGCCGTGGCTGGGAGGGCGAGATTCCCAGGCCCCCCTGCTCAGCAGAGGCTGCCTAATGGCGTGAAGAGGCTCAGGGCACCTGGGAGCCAACTCTGCCACTATTTGCTATGGCATCTTGAGCAACTTCCTGATCCTCCCTAGGCCTCAGTTTCCCCATATGTGCACTGAAGGGGTTGGCATAGACCCGTGGGTTTCAAACTCTGTTCCTGGAGGCCTCTGTGCCCCTGCCTGATTCAACAAAGCGGCCCTCCTTCCTCTGTCCACACCTGATTTTATTGGAAGCAAGGGCTCTGAGGGGTGGGCAAGGAATGGGTCCTGGAAGGCTGATGTGTCTTCAACTCTCTTAGCCACCCAGGCTGGAAAAAGGGGCTTGTCCCTGCTCTTTTAATCCAGCCTTGTGGGTATAGACCTATTCTGGGTGGGATTTTTGATTAAGTTGTTTCCATGGAGATGTGGCCCATCCAATTCACAGTAGGTCTTAATCCTTTCCTGGAACTCCTTAAGAGAGATCCAGACAGGCTTAGAAAAAGAAAGAAAACACCCACAGGAAAAACCACAAGGCCCACAGGAGCTGCAAAAACCATTTTAATATCAAACTCGGAGAGAAGGGCCAGCAGACATCACCATGTGCCTTTCCATGGGACGGAGGAACACTGGATGTCAGCTACCTTGCCTCCGAGAAGGCATCCTCCTGCTGGTGCCTTACTTTGGACGTTTTCATGGCCTTGGAATCGTAACTTGTAACTTAAAAATTCTCTTTGTAAAGGTTATCCCATTTCCGGTATATTGCATTCTGGCAGCTTTAGCAAACCAAAACGGAGTGCTTTGTTTTTGTGCCTCTGAATTGCACACACTGTTCTGGGTTTGGCTGACAGCTCTGCATTTCCTAAAGATGAGGAGGTCCTGAGGAGAGCCAGAAAATTCATTAGAATAAAGATTCTGGGAGTGAGGTTTTAAAAGGAAATGCAGAGAGCTGGGGAGGGTTAGGGAATTGGGGAGGTGACTGCTAAGGAGTGTTGGGGTTTCTTTTTTATGGTAATGAAAATGTCTAAAATTGATAAAAGTTATGGATGTATTAACTGTGAATATACTAAAAGCCATTGAATTGTATGCTTTAAATGGGTGAATTGTATTGTATGTGAACTATATCTCAATAAAGCTGTTAGAAAATACAAAAAAAAAGTTGGGGTGGTAGAAGAAAGCTAAAATTAGTGTAAATAATGTAACTATTTTTGTGCGGTATATAAAATAAATGGTTTGATGGAAAATAGAAGAAAAAAAAAGAAAAAGGGGCTTGTGCAGGGGCTGCTATTTTTTCAGGGTGGGGGGAGCGCAGGACTAAGGATCTTGGCTCTGCTGGTGAGGCTGGCAGGGGAGGGGCCTGGGACTGGCTGAGCGGGGAGGTTGCCGGGTACTTTCGCGCGGGGACCCAGGCTGTCTGAACCTTGTCCCCTTGGCCCAGGGTTGAGCCCAGTGGGGTCTTTCGGGGCCACGTTATCAACCTTTTGTTTTCAAGAAAAGGTTGGTGGGCTTGCACTGAGTCACCCCCACTCCCCAGAGGGGCCAGCGTCCAGCAGTGCCTCAGCCATGGTTCCAAACCCATCACCTGGACTGACGGTTACTATGCAGGTCCCGACGCGCCGCCTTTAGCGGTTCTCGTTCTGGGAATCTGCCACTTTTAGAGTAAACAGCTCGTCCCGGGTTTTTACACTGAAAGTCCACATGCCAGGAAACCTCTTGGTCCTGGATGAACTGGAAAATTGGTCACCCTACCGCATTTTACCTATCCCCCTGGAAGGGCCGTGCCGCAGGAGTCATTTGGGCGCCCACGTTAGCTGGGGCAGCTGGCTGCTGGGGAGTGTAGACAGCCTCGGTTGCACGAGTCCGAGGCTCTGGGCCAGCTGCTCCCCCCAGGGTTGGGTTGGGGATACTTTTTAGAGCAGATGTGAGACTCAGAGGCTGGGAGCTTGAGGTGGCCTGGCCTGAAGAACTCTGTCCAGATGAGGCTCCAGCTGTGTCCGCTGTCCTCCAGGAAATGGGAAATCCAGGCCCTCCAGCACCCAACGCGGCGGGCGCTTCCCTACCAGCCACCCCGTCCATCTTCTAACGCATGGCTTGCACCAGAAGGATGTGAGCACTGGATTGGGAGTCTGGAATCTGCCTCCTAGCCCCCTCCCTTCTCTGAACACGTGGTATGGCCATAGACTACTGCCTCTCTGGGTGCAGTTTCCCCAGCACTGAAACGAGGTTCAGGTGCTTTGACTTTCACTCCTCCTGTGCATTTTACACATTTCAGCTCCTTTAATCTTCTCATTGACCCCGCTTTATAGATGTAGGCACTGAGGCTGATGGAGGCTAAGCCTCTCCCCCGAGATCATGCGCCTGATGAGTAGTGGAGTTGGGATCTGAACCTCGGCGGGTTTGCCTCACCAGACTGGCATTCCACAGCTCCACCATGCCAAGAACCATCGCTGGCTCCCTATTCCCTAAGGGATGGAATGAAAACGAGCTTGTTAAGCCTGAGTCTAAACTTAACTTCCCATGGCTCCACCGTGAAAACCCCTTCCCCTGAAACATGTCTTCTTCTTACCCTCAGACATTTCACCTGCTTTCCTCGGGGAGACCTTCCCCAGCCACCCCAGCCCTCTCTCTCTACCTGCCTCCATCCACGGGTTTCCTGCACCCTAATTGACTTTAATTATCCCTCTCCCATCCTGGGTGGGTGGGTGGTTTCCCCAGCCTTTCCTATCTATTATCCCATTTGATCCTCACAATTGCCCGTGAGGGTGGCCAAGTAGGTATCATTATTTCCACTTTACAGGTGAGGACACTGAGGCCCAGGGAGGCTGAGTGATTTAGTCAAGGCCACCCTGCTGGTGTGGGACCCAGGTTCTGGCACCACCTGAGCCCTTGGGCTTCTGCAGCCCCTCCCTGCCCCGCAGAAGCAGCTTGCTCACACCTTCCCTGGGTAAAGCTTTCTTGGGGCCACTCCCACACAGAGCCCTTCCATCTTCACTGGGGATCCCCAGGCCTCACGCAGGGCCTCACCTAGGGAGATGCAGGGCATCTGGGCTGAAATATCCCAGACCCAGGGGCCAGGTGGGGTTTTCCTAGCAGAAGGGCTGCGAGGGGAACCCAGCCCTAACACCTCGCTGGCTGGGGCCCCAGGACCAGGCTGGGAGCAGGGGGAGGCCCACGAAGAGTTTACAAGCTTCCCTGGGGAGCTGAAGGCAGGTAGCCTGGGAGAGTGGGGCAGAGGGAGGCGCTGAGGGTGCCCGCTGGGGTAGGAGAGGGTCCCTTCTTGCTGGAATGTCTCCTCTGTCTGTCTTTCTGACTTCCTCCCTGACTCTCCATCTCTCTGGGCCTCCCGAGCCTCTGTCTCTCTTCACTCTGTCCCTCTGTGTCTCTACGCCTCCCTCTCTGGCTCCTCTGGTCCCCTGAGGGGGGGCTGGTGCACAGGACCCGGGCAGAGCAGGCCGGAGGGCACTGCCAGCCCAGGAAATGGCGGTTTGGGGAGCAGGGTTGCCAGATGCAGGACGCACTGCTAAATTTGAATATCAGATAAGCAGTGAGCACTTTTTTAGCATAAGAATGTTGTAAATAAGCTGCATGGGACATACTTATACTAAGACAATTATCTGAAATTCAAATCCAACTGGGTGTCATGTATTCTCATTTTCTAAATTTGCCAACCCTACCTGGGAGATGATGCAGTTGCATCATCACTTCCTCCCGCTTGGTGAGACCCCGGCGTGGAGCAGAACCCGCCTGATGGGCTGAGCTTAGGGCTTGGTTTAGCCCTCTTTTCACAAGCCTCTGTGAAGCAGCAGAATCACGCTGATGGAGGAGTGAACAGGATGTGTTGGGGGTGTCTGCTCTCCTCCAAGGGGAGGTGGAAGGGGCTGGGCAACACTGGGGGAGTCACTGGCCCACCCCGAACCTGAGTTTCCCCATGCATAAACAGGAGTGATAACCCCCTCCTCCCGGGGCTGCAGTGGGGACTAGATGAGCTGATGAATGGAAAAGCTTCGCCCACCTGCTGTGGAAAGAGTGCGGCAGGTGGGGGCCTCTGGGGCTGTGATTTGGTTGGTAGATGGTGGGTAAGAATATGGCTTCAGGAACCAGAACACCTGTGTTTCATCCCAGCTCTGCCACTTGCTAGCTAGTGACATTGAGATAGCGTTCTTAACCTCAGTTTTCCTATCTATAAAATGGGTGACAATGTTTTGAATATTGAGAAAATTAAATGAAGTAATATACTTGAAGAAACTCAAATAAGGTTGGCACATGGCAAGAGCTCAACAAGCATTGACTACTGTTATGTCCCAGGGATCTGTGTACACTGCTTCCTCCAGGCAGTCCTCCAGCCTCTCCAACTCACAGTGGCCATTCTCTACCTGACCCCACTGTAGTCCTGTGGACCCCTCTGGCTCTCTGTCCTCAGCTCCTTGTGGGGATCAAAATCTCTGGAGCGGTGGGGTGAGTGGCATGTGTACCTGCCTGACTCGGCGGTGGCCACGTGCACCGCGCCTCCCCGCCCCCAGACAGCGGGAGGATGAAAAGACTGGTTTCTGAACAGGACTTCCAGACCAGTGGGAATGGGGAAGACCAGGCCCCCTCCCCTCCCACCACCCCAGGGCCAAAGGACATCATGAACTCTTTAACCCTATGATTAGCACCTGGTTGTTTGGCTGACTCTGCCAAGTTTCCTGTTCAACATTGCAGTGCTGTGGAAAAGCACAGAGGCTCAGTGTCAGACATCTGAGGGCAAACCCTGCCATTGCTGCTTGTTACTTGACCTCTCTGAACCTCAGTGTTCTCACCCGTCAAATGGGGATGGTACTGCTATCCTTGCAGACTTGTTGCAAAGCTAAAGGGGGCTAATAAATGGGAGGTGCCGGGCACATAGGAGACAATCAACAAAAATTAACTCCCATCCCTGGGGAAGTCCCAAGGAAACCTCATAAAAGCTGCTAAGAGGATGTAATGAGATGGGATGAAAAATTGCCCTTCTTAAAGCTGTAGGCTCAGGACTGCAAGGGGATCCACTCGTTCACTGTTGATTGGGGCTCTTTGAGTTATTTGTGTCCTGCTCTACACAGGGCATACACTGCACACATCAGGGTCCTGACTTCCGAGGAGTTTGCAGTTCTGTTGGGAGGCAAAGAAACTCATAAGGGAAATATTAGTGAGCACAAAACCCTTAGGATGTGAGACTGTGTGTCCATTTGCACTTAGGCTCAATTCCTAAGAGCTTAATGTGAGGATCTGTGAGGCCTGGGGTGGTCAGGGAAGGCTTCCTGGAGGAAGTGGGTCTTGCACCAAAACTCAAGCATCTGAGTGAGGACTGCCCCCTCCAGCACTTCCCAGGGCTCCATGTTCTTCCCAGGTCAGTACCCGAAGGCACAGAGATGTTCGAAGTCTATGGGACCCCAGGTGTGGATGTCTACATCTCTCCCAGCACGGACAGGGACCGGGAGCGTGCGGATACCAGGCGATGGCGCTTTAACACAGGGTTGGACATCATCGTGGTCATGAACTCCCCCAGCAACGACCTCAATGACAGTCATGTGAGCTGGCCCCTCAGTCTGGTGCGGGGGAAGGGGGGTCAGTAATCCAATTCCACGAGAGCCTCTCTTTACCCAGAGCGTAGGGTCGTGCTGTGGGTGAGCTTGTAGCACTGAAACTAGACTCCTGGGGTTTGGAGCCCTGCTCTGCAATTTACAAACACAAGCTGTGTATCCTTAGGCAAGTCACAAAACCTCTCTGGGCCTTGAGTTCCCCATCTCAAGGGAAGATGTGGCTAACATCAGTACCCTCCTCTTAGAGTTGATGTGGGAGCAGAACATGAGCCAGTGTTTGCTCCTCTTCTTGCTTCCCAAGATCCCTTGTGAAGCAAGGAGTTTTCCCAGTTCTGCATTGGGCCTCAGTTTCCCCAGCTGGAGACCGAGGGTTGATTATGTGGTCTCTGCCACCCAGAATGAAGGAGAGAAAATAAGGGCAGAGGAGGGAGGGTGACCCGGGAAGACTCCTTCGTAGGTGGCATTTCCCAACGTGCCTCATCTTCCTCTAATACTCTCATCCCCGCACCCCATTTACAGGGCAGGGGGACACTTAAAAAGTGGGAGAAATGGGGGGGGGGGGGCTTTGAGCTTAGTATAGATGATGTTCCATCAAGGGCTGATGGGGACCAGGACTTGGCCTGTGGGGGTAGCGGGATTCCATTGCATGTCAGGAATGACATTTTGGGAAACAGCCCTTTGAGTGGTACCAGCCATGTGCTTGCAGGGGGAAGCACCCCCTCCCCCCACTCTTACCTGGGATCCATGTAGTGTTATCCCTAAGAGGAGCGTCTTTTCTAGGGCTCAGTGGTAATGGGGTGCATGGCCTTTGTGGAACCCTGAATCCTCTGGCTGAGTTGAGGGGATCAGAGTGGGAGAATTAAGGGACCCAGGTCAGGTGAGAATGTCCAAGGGAAGGGCCGGGGGTGGGAGGGGGATTTGCTGTGCTGCCTTGGAGGGCTTTATTGCCTTCTCTGTCTTCATCCTATGAGAGTTACTGGGTGCTTGCTGGGTGCCTGGCACCAGGCTAAGCATTTCACACGGGTTCCTCCTTTAACCCTCACAGCCACCCGTGAAAGGTGGGAACTATTTTGAACCCCACTTTACAGCTGAGGATGTCCAGAGGGGTTAAGTAAGTTTTTCAAGAATATTCAGACATGGTGGACCCAGAATCTGTGCCCAGGCCATATGCTGCCAGCGCTCGGGGCTTCCCCCTGCATGCGGCTACCTGCCTCCTGCTAGTAGCAGCTTTCTGTCTATCATCTCTAAGGACTTTTCTGTATATTATTTCTAAGCTACACTATAATCCTCTGAGGCAGAAATGTGTGTTGTTCCCATTTTGCAGAAGAGGAAACCGCGGCAGCCAGAGAGGTGAAGGGCCGTGGCCAAGGTCACAGATCCCAGGAGTGCTGGGCTCCACCTGGGCCTGGGTCTCACAGATAGGAACATTGGAACATTGGCTTGGAGAGAGTCTCTAAACCCTGCCCAGTCCAAACTCCTTTTACAGATGGGGAAACTGATACCTTAATGGGAGCAAGGACTTGTCAAAGTCACACACTAGTCAGTTCCTATTTCACAGATAGGCCAACGGAGGCACAGAAAGGTAAATGGCACAGAGAATGCTAAAGGAAGAGCTGGGTTGGTGAACTCAACCCCAGCGCACAGTGGTTTCTGAGATTCCCCTCTCCCCTCCTCTTCAGGCCTCTCTTTGGGGTGGGAACCTTCGGCTTCAGTTGACATGACCTGGTCCATCTCTCTGCAGGTTCAGATTTCCTACCACTCTAGTGAGGAGCCTTTGCCCCTGGCTTATGCGGTGCTCTACCTCACCTGTGTTGGTAAGTTAGGAGTCATGCCGAGGGTGTAGCCAGAGGAGCCTTGACCATGGCCTGAGGAGGCAGATGGGAGTGGTTGGAGATGACACTGAGCAAGGGGCCCTTTTTACAAAAATCAACTATTTTTGTTTTTGAAGTTAAAATGAGGAGTGCTCACTTTAAAAAGTCAAACAGTACAGAAGAGTATACATTGAAAAGCAATCTTACCTCTAGACCAAGACTTCCCACTCCCCCGCAAACAGCATCCCTCTGTGCTCATACAAGTATACACACACATACCCAAATATCTCCCTTTTTTGTAAGCAAATGGAAGCACAATTCACACATGGAACTAGACCTTGTTTTTTTTCCAACCTGCAATTTTCTGCCAATTCTCCACAGATGGATTTTATAAGCTCCATGCAAGGTGACTCAGGTGCTGGAACTATCAGACAGGGAATGTAAAGTAACTAAGATTAATATATTAAAGGCTCTAGTAGAAAAAGTGGACAACATGCATGAACAGAAGGGGAATTTCAGCAGAGGGATAAAAACGATAAGAAAGAGTTGAGTGGAACTGCTAGATATAAAGGTCACAATAACAGATGACAGATGCTGTTGAGAGGTCCATCAGCAGACTCAACACAGCTGAAGGAAGAATTGCTGAACTTGAATATAGGTTCAGTAAAAGTTACCCAAACTGAAATACAAAGAGAAAAAACTGAACAAAGATCCAGGAGCTGTAAGACAATATCAAATGGCCTCATCTCAATGAATTTCCCATCAAAATGCCCATATGCATTTTTTACAGGACAAGTGAAAAGACAAGTTATGAACTGGGAGAAGAGATGTTCAGTGCACATGGCTGACTTGGTGCACATAGAAATGTTCAGTGCACATGGCTGACTTGGTGCACATAGAATAGGGAGACTTCAATCAGTGAGGGAAAAAAAGACAAATAAATGAATAGGAATGGGCAAAACATGTGAACAGGCAATTCATAGATGAGGACACCCAGTGACCAAAACCCAAATGAGAAGATGCTTGATTGACTAAGTGTTGCCGAGGATGTGGTGTAGATGGGAGTTCACATTGGTACAGCCACTGGGAGAGCAATTAGCATGAAAGCCCCCAAATGCTTTGTTGTAGCCTACATATTTATTAAAAGAACTATACATTTATGTATAGCCAGATAGTTCTCCAAAAAAGATCATGCCACTTTATACTGCCTGTTGACAGCACTCTGTCTTAGCCAATTTGGTAGGCTGGCATTTCACTGTTGCTTTAATTTTCCCTTTTAAAGCTAAGAATAGGATTGAATTGCTTTGTCTTCCCCCTTTTTCACTGGAAAAATGCATAAAATATTATTATATATGTGTACATGTATTTCATATATATGTAAAAGCAAACATTGGAGTAGCCATAACCCAGGTAGAAACATAGACTGTTACCAGCAACCCACCCCACCCACCCCCATTCTGCTCTGTAATCATAACTTGCTCATTCCTCTAAAGGTAGCCACTACCTTGCGATAATTATTTCCTTGCTTTTCTTTATGGTTCTATTCCCTAAATATGTATACCCAAATAATGTACTCTAATTTTGCCTATTATTGAGCTTCTTTATGGGTGGGGTCATGCAATATATTCTTTTGTGATGGACTTCTTTTGCCCCATCTTATGTTTGTGAGATTTATCCATTTGTTGTGTGATCACGTTTAGAGATCATTTTAAAGACTATTTTTCTGTACTTGAAGAACTAAGGAGACTTTTGTTAAAAAGTACAGGAAGGTTGATTCTGAGCCTGAATGCTCTGTTTGTGTTGTGAAATCTTCAATGATATCTGAAAGAAGCTTTAGGAAGGCAGGATGGGGGCTGAGATCTTAGAAGCTGATGAAGCTGAGGTTCAGAGAGACTGAGTGACTCATCTGAAGTCACAAAGCCAGTAGGTGACAGAGGCCGGATTCACATCCACGTGTATCTGACATCAAAGCCCTACTCACTGCTCCATCCCAAGGAGACGAGGCAACTTCATACAAGACAAGGGTGTCCTAGGTGGCCTGAGCTCATCACACAGCCATGCTCTAGACAGCTAGGGCTGTAGGGATGTAGAAGAGGGAAAGATCAGGGAAGGCTTCCTGGAGGGGGCAGCATCAGGCCTGGGTCTTTGCTCTGGTCCCACTTCCACGCCATCTCCATCTTTCCCAAGGCCATTTTCCCTAGTTCAGGAAGCCTAGTCCCTCTGGTCAATGTCTTCTTCAAAGTGACTTGTGTTTGCCCAGCCCCAGATGGGCCTTGAGTTCAATGCTGAAAGGTGAGGCCCCAGGCCTGTCCTGAGCTTCTGGGAACCTGGTGCTGACCTGTTCTCTGCTTCTCCCTTGCAGACATTGCTCTGGATTGCGACCTGAATTGTGAAGGCAGGTGGAATGGGGGATTTATGGACAAGGTAGGGCATCTCTGCTGGGGCCAGAATGGGGGCCGTGGGGGTTGGACCTGCTCTCAGGCCAGGTGAAGGAGGGACAAGGTCATTACAGAAATCCCCCTGCCTCCCAGCTGATGTCTATCTAGGTCAGGGAAGCCCAATGGCAACCAGGCATGACTGGGAATTTTTTTTCACCAGGAAGCAATTCATCACCAAGAACTATCAAGCCCAATGTGTTCAGCCTTGAGCTGGTTGGGGAGGGGGAGCTCCTTCTGGACTCACTGTCTAGGTCAGGGGTCAGCAAACTTTTAGCTGAGAGCCAGACAGTAAATACTTTAGGCTTTGTGGGGGCCCTATGGTCTCTGTCCCAATTACCCAATTCCGCCATTGAGGTGCCAAAGTGACCACAGATAATATGTGAAGGAATGGGCGTGGCTCGGTCCAATAAAACTTTATTTACAAAAACAGGAAGTGGGTGGGATTTGGCCCGAAGACTGTCATTTGCAAACCCCCTGAACTAAGTGAAAAGGGAAATCTACTGAGAGTGAAACTGTTAAAGAACTTTGGGTTGAGTTGTGGTGGCTCTTGATGCATTGGGAGTTCAGAGGAGCGTGTGGGGCGAGCACGGAAGAGTCCAGGAAGGACTTGTTCTTGCACTGGGTTCCAAAGAGATGTGAAAGGGCAGACATTCTAGGTGGAGGGACCAGCAGGAGCATAATCAGGGAGAGAGGAGCAGAGGAACCAGTGTGGTGGGAGGTGTGTGATCACGTAATCAGGAGTCACCTGTTGAGAAACGACATTGGCTAGAGCCACATCACAAATAGTTCACGAAAGACAGCTGTGTTGCTGGACATGATGGTGTGGGCAGTAGGGAGCCATTGATGTTTCTTGAGCAGGAGGTGTTTCAATGGAAGTGGATCAATCTTCATAGGGTAGAGTGAAGGGGAATGGGGTTAGGAGGCA
This sequence comes from Tamandua tetradactyla, assembly GCF_023851605.1. Lineage (NCBI taxonomy): Eukaryota > Metazoa > Chordata > Mammalia > Pilosa > Myrmecophagidae > Tamandua > Tamandua tetradactyla. The sequence continues at coordinate 209,073,111 of NC_135328.1, read as the reverse complement.
GTTGGGGTGGCAAGAGTCTGGTCCAAGCGCCCCTCACTGGCTCTGCTTTGCCATCGGCAGCGGCAGTGGGTCTGGGGGCCCAATGGATATGGAGCCATCCTGCTGGTGAACTGTGACCGGGATGATCCAAGCTGTGAAAACCAAGATGGCGGTGACCAGCAAGTGCGCTGCCTGCAGGGTGAGGGGGCCGGGGGTCCAAGATCACTGCTTAGTTACCTTGTGAGGATTTCAGTCCAGAGGTGGGGACTTGGAAGGCAGAGGTCGGGGTCAGAGTTCCAGCCCTGGGCCACGCCTCGATGTTCCTCGAACCCCAGCTCAGGCCGCCAGCTGCCCCCCAACGTCCTCAGTGCCAACAGGCCTCACGTGCTGGGGCAGAAACCCTGGAAATGAGCTCACTCACCTTTCTCTTTCCCCCTGGGAGGAGAGGATGCTAACAGTGTCTGAGCACCTACTGTGTGCCAGGTCCTTTCCCAAAATTTTCATTGAACCCTTGAAGCAGGAAGTTGTCATCACCCCAATTTAGAGATGAGGATGCTGAGGCTCCGAGGTCAGCAGTCTGCCTCTAGGGGTCACACAGCCAGTCCTCAGCAGATCCAGGACTTTCCCCTCTGACCCCAAATCTGGGGTTTGTCCCCTTCCCTGTGCCTCTGGCCTGTGGCCTGTGATGCCTCACATTAGGCTGAGCCCCCGCACTTTGTTTAAGAGCCTCTGGGGGAGGATGGGTCAGGACCCTGAGGTGTGTGCAGGTGCTCTATGCAGGTGGTTCTCATATCCGTCTTCCAAAGTGGGTGTCACAGTCCCTGGTTGCGGAGACGGGAACGCTGAGGCTCAGAGAGGGGCAGGGCTCGCCCAGCGTCGCACAGTGTGGGGGACTGGAACTTCGGGGGGACCCTCACCTGCGTGACGGCCAGGTGTCCCTCTACGCCACACACTTCTCTCGCGTACCTGTCCTGAGGCAGGCGCCCGGCCGCTTCTCCGCTCTTGGTGTTCCTCCAGGCAGATGTGGGAACGGGGGATCCGAGAGCTGGGCTATAGAGAAGCCCCCCACGTTCCCCACTTACCGAGGCCTTCGTGGTTGCTTCTGGACGATGTCCAGTGTTGGCACTGGCTGGGCAGAGCTGGGGCCAGAAGTCCCAGTCCTTGGGAGTCCCTGTCCCAGGAAGGGAGCTGGGCAGGGGGAAGGGGTGCCGGGCGTTGGAGGACCAGGGACCAGTGGCCAGGATAGCACCCCCTGAGTTGCCCCATCCCCCACTCCCTTTGTCTGGCTCCGCAGACCTGGAGGACATGTCCCTCATGGTCCTGCGGACACAGGGTCCAGCTGCCCTTTTCGATGACCACAAGCTTGTCCTCCACATGTCCAGCCCTGACGCCAAGCGGGCCCAGGTCTTCCACCTCTGCGGTGAGTTCACCCCTCCCTCCCCTCCCTTCCCCTCCCCTCCCCTCCCTTCCCCTCCCCTCCCTTCCCCTCCCCTCCCTTCCCCTCCTCTCCCCTCCCCTCCCCTCCCTTCCCCTCCTCTCCCCTCCCCTCCCCTCCCTTCCCCTCCTCTCCCCTCCCTTCCCCTCCCTTCCCCTCCTCTCCCTTCCCCTCCCCTCCCTTCCACTCCCCTCCCCTCCACTCCCCTCCCCAACCAGGCCTGCTGTGGGGCACCTTGGGGGGGGGCCCAGGAGCCAGTGCGCCCCTCTGCTCCGGTTCCTCGGAGACCCCTCGGGCGTCAGAGGGAGACAGACGGACGCTGGAGCCTTGGGGTTGGGCAGTGGGCATCCCCAGCGCAGGCCCTGACTCCGGGTCATTTTATTGGAAGAATGGACTTTAAAAATATTTTTTAGATGCCTTTAGAACATTTTCATGATGACAAGTCTCCAACTTACACAAAAGAAAGAGGACAGTGTGATGAACCCCGTGTGCCCATCACCCAGATTAAGAAATTGTCAGTAGGTTGCCTCTCCCGCTTCAGCTGTCCTTTCTTACCTGACTGAAGTATCTCTAAGCCAATCCCAGACACCACGGATTTTGCCCTTACAAAATTCAGCGCGCACCTCTTTTTTTTACAAAATGGACTTTGTTTTACGCAGTCACAATGCCAAAATTACAAGTAGAACATGTAGGGGTATAAAATACCTTTTAAAAATACAAACCTAGGGTGGGCCATGGTGGCTCAGTGGCAGAGTTCTTGCCTGTCATGCCAGAGACCTGGGTTCAATTCCCGGTGCCTGCCCATGAGAATAAAAAAATATACATATATATATATAAACCTATAATAAGATGCTCATTTTTTTTAACGGTCAAACGATATGGAAGTATACAAAGTAAATAAAGCGAGTTCTTTACCCCCACCCCCCAAACCTGACCCTCACATGTAGTCACTGGGAACAATTTGACGTGTGTCTCTCCTGGCTTTTTCCTGTATAAACTCTAAGGTGTGTGTGTGCACGCACACGCGCGTGTGTGTGTTCTGCCTTCCAACCTGCTTCTTTCCTTGGATGTTAGATCCTACCCATCTTTCTGTCTGTTTATTTAGCGCGACATCATTCTTCCCTGCAGCTGCAGAGCACTCCAGCGCGTAGAAGTGCTGTAATCTATCTGGTTTCCTGCAGCATTTGTTTGCAGTGTTTTGATTCTACATCAGTGGAACTTTCTTGAGGGCAGGGACCTGGCTCACTGCTGCATCCCATGTTCAGAACAGTGCCTCGTGCATAGTGGGTGCTCAGCAAAGACTTGTTGAACGGATGGGTAAATGTCCGGTGGACACCGTTGTACAAGTATTTTGGGAACTTGAACGAGTATTCTGTAGGGAAGCTAGCTAGAAGTGAAATTGCTGCGTTGGGGGTTGTCTTCATTTCCCATGGCAGCTGTAACTCATTGCCACAAAACAGATGGCTTAAAACCACAGAAATTTATCCTTGCATGGTTCCAGAGGCCCCAGGTCCAAAATCAGGGGCCTGCAGGGTCCCTGAAGGTGTCGGCAGGCTCATAGCCCTCTGGGGGCCCCAAGAACAAATCCGTGTCACGTCTCTCTCCAGCTTCTGGTGGTCCTTGGTTTATAGCTGCATGGCTCCCATCCTGCCTTCGTCTTCACGTGCATCTCCCCTCTGTGTGCCCGACTCTCCCCCTTCTCATAGAGATGCCCTAACCCAGCACGGCCTCATCTTAACCCGATTGCATCTGCTAAGTCTGTTTCCGAACAAGGTCACATTCTCTGGTTCTGGGCGGTCGTGACCTTGAGGTGGGGGCACTACTCAATGGGTGCAGGGGTAAACACACTGTTTGGTTAGATGCCACCAAACCGCCCTCCAGAAAAAACCTGGGCACCCGTCTCAGAAAAGAATGCTCCTCTCACCTTGCCCACACTGGGTGACCTCCGGCTCTTGTCTTCTTGCCAAAGAAATGGAGGCAGCTTTCTTGTCTGCCGGCATTTCTTCGATTGGTGAGGCCACCCAGCTCTTCCTGCCTGCCTCCTGCTCCCTGGACCCTCCAGGGACCACAGCCCCCCTCCACTTGTCCGCCCAGGTCCCGAGGACTCGTGCGAGGCCTACAGGCACGTGCTGGGTCAGCACAAGGTGTCGTACGTGGTGCCCCGCTTCCCCGGGGGCGAGGAGCGCTTCTTCGTGGAGGGCCTCTCCTTCCCCGACACCGGCTTCACCGGGCTCATCTCCTTCCACGTCACCCTCCTGGACGACTCCAGCCAGGTACGGGGTGGCCGGGCAGCTCAGGCAAAGAAAGGGCTCCATTCCTCGAGACACAGGCCCTGCCGGCGGGCCGGACCCCAGACTTCTCCACTTCCGAGAAACGAAGACTTAGAGAGGCGGGTGACCTGTTCCAGGACCACAGCTGCTGGACTCGGAACTCACATCCAGGCCTCCGGACTCCAAGTCCAGTGCTCTCCCTCTCTCACTCCTCTGGCCCTCTCCTGCAGGATTTCCCCGAGTCCCCCATCTTCACTGACACAGTGGTGTTCCGTGTGGCACCATGGATCATGACTCCCAGCACCCTGCCACCCCTGGAGGTGTATGTGTGCAGGTGAGTCTGAGAGGTGGTGGCCCCAGGTGGCCCCTCTGGCCCCAGGCCCCAGCACCATCCTGAGCCACTCTCCCGGGCTTGCCTGCAGCGTGAAGAACAACATGTGCTTTGTGAACGCGGTGGCTGAGCTGGCCAGGAGGGCCGGCTGCAAGCTCACCATCTGCCCGCAGACTGAGAACCGCAACGACCGATGGATCCAGGTGAGCCTGGGCACCGGGCAGGGCCCAGCCAGGAAGCCATCCTGGAGGGAGAGGCCGGCTGTCCCCAACCAGTGGGCTGCCTGGTGCCATGCCTTTCCTCCCCAGGCTACCACTCTTTCCTGGAGCTCTCCCCTTCTCTCCAGAACTTTCTGGAGACCCTGGCACACAATTCTACACCCATTTACCCCCTGGATCTGGCAGAGGTATGGGGCACGGGCTCTCTGCCTTCAATAGCTTGGACCTGTGACTTCCCTGGGAGACAGCTTTACCCTCTGGCAGACATTCGGCAATGTCTGGAGAGATTTTTGGTTGTCACCAACGTGGTGGTTGGGTGGGGGGGGGCGGTGCATCTAGTGGGAAGAGGCCCGAGAAGCTGCTAAACATCCTCCAGAGCCCAGGATAGTCCCCACAACAGAGAAGAATCCAGCCTCAAATGTCCACAGTGCTGAAATCCAGAAACCCCAGCCTGCTTCCTGACGTGCCCATCTTCTCATCCACTCCTGGCCTCTGTCTTGCTGTGTGACCCTAGGCAACCACATCCCCTCTCTGAGCCTCCACCCCCTCCTCTGGCCGTCGGAGAACTCACATGAACTGTTTTCTCCAAAGTGCTCCGCGCTGAGCCAGTGCGCAGAGCTGCTGACAGGCCACAGCTGGGCGTCTCTCTCCCTGTTTGCAGGACGAGATGGAGCTGGGCTATGTCCAGGCACCACACAAGACTTTCCCGGTGGTTTTTGACTCCCCCAGGAATGGGGAACTGCAGGACTTCCCTTACAAAAGAATCCTGGTGAGTGATCCTGGCCACAGTTCAGCCCTGAGGGCCACACTGGGATATGGAACACAGGGGCCAGCACTGGGGACCTTATTCTTTAGGAGAGGTTAGGGTTACCTGATAGAATACAGAGCACTCTGTTAAATTTGAATTTCAGAAAGACAATGAATAAATTTTTAGTATAAGTACGTACCAAATATTTCCTGGGATATACTTACACTAAAAAAAACAATTTTTGCTGTTTATCTGAAATTCACATTTACTGGGCATCCTGTATTTTTATTTTCTAAAGCTGGTAGCCCTCGATGGGAGAGGCATGACAGTGCAGCTGTTAAGAACAGAGCTTTGGTGTTGGAACAACCTGGCTCTGCCACTCATGTGCCATGTGACGTTGTGTGAGCCCCTTCTCCTCTCTGAGCCTCTGTTTCTTCATCACCCCCTGAAAGCACTTATCACAGTGTCTGTGACACGGAGGGATCACACAGTACCATGAGCTGGCATTGGTACTGAAATTGGAAGGGTAGGAGTGAAACGATGGCTGCCGAGCAGGATCCCTTCGAGGAGAGAAGGAAGACTCCTATGGTGTCGTAGAGAATGGACAGTCCCCTCCAAACCCTGCTGGACCGCACAGGTGACAGGAGCTCTCACCTGGCCTTTGATGTGGCCTCAATTCCTTCTAAGAGGTGGCCTGGGGAGTTCTCCCCTTTTCCAGGGTTGAGAGATTGAGGCTCAGAGGGTATTAGTAGCCTCTGGGCCCCCAGGAGCAGGCACCCTAGAGCAGCTAGAGGCATGCCCTTAGCTGGATTTGTCAGGAAGGCTGTGCAGAGGTGAGGGCCCACGACCTGGCTCCATGCCTAATGGGAAGTGCAAGAGCAAGTACTCCACTGCCTCCCTCTGCTACGGAGGAGGCACTACCCAACAGGGCAGCAGGGCCAAAAGGCCACAGTGTCTCCCAGCCTTGGCTCCTGTGCATGCGTGAAAGAATGGCTAGGTCAGATAGGTCAGAAATTCCATTTATGTCAAAGCTTGTTCATACTATAATGTAAATGACTAACATCAGATCTTTTTCTGAGAACAGAAAAAAGGACATATAAAGACTAAGATGGCATTAACACAGAGAGAGGGTTAGAAATTATGCATTACTCAACTCATGACACAGGGCCACTGATGGCAAAGAAAAGGAATTATATTGAACAATCATTTGCTGTTGAAGAGCCCCAAACATTGACTCAGTTGCTCCATCTGAAGAATGGGTAGGACACTCCTGCCCCATCTTGGGATCAAGCTCTTCCTGGTACTTTCCTGCCACCCACCAACCTGACTCTGTTTCCCCTCCCCAGGGTCCAGATTTCGGCTATGTGACTCGGGAACCGCAGGACATGTGTGTGAGTGGCCTGGACTCCTTTGGGAACCTGGAGGTCAGCCCCCCGGTGGTGGTCGATGGAAAAGAGTACCCCCTGGGGAGGATCCTCATCGGGGGCAACCTGCCTGGGTGAGAGAGGAACAAGAGAGGGGCTCTTGGGCTGTGATGGGGCTGGGGGACCATTCCACCCCTTGCAGAGAACAGGAAAGAGGTGATGAAATTGTAGTCTTAGAAGTGAGGGAGGGGTGGATGCTGTGACTTACCTCGGGGAGTTTGAGAAGGAGAGAGCAAGCAAGGACCTAAGAGAGCATTCGGTCCAGGCCTTCATTTTACAAGTGGGGCCCAAAGAGGTGAAGGTCACACAGAGAGCAAAGTTAGGAGGAGACTCGGTTCACCCAATTCTGAAAATTAGTAGATGTCACTAAAAACAGCATCTATCAATTAATCATAATAGAAGAAAAAACTCCTAGTTTCAACAGCCCTGGGAGAAATTCCATTTATGTCAAAGCTTGTTCATACTATAATGTAAATGACTAACATCAGGTCTTTTTCTGAGAACAGAAAAAAGGACATATAAAGATTGAGATGGCATTAACACAGAGAGAGGGTTAGAAATTATGCATTACTCAACTGATGACACAGGGCCACTGATGGCAAAGAAAAGGAATTATATTGAACAGTCATTTGCTGTTGAAGAGCCCCAAACATTGAGCCACCCAAATTCAGCCAAGCCATTAGGACAGACTTGGGATCAAATGAATCAAGAGTCAAGCTTTGGAAATGTATTTGGAGAAATGATTACTCAGAAAGAGGGAAGTTTAGACAATACATTAGATATGTTTTCAGAAGGCAAATAAGGAATTGGTTTAAATTCATAGGCATTAAATACTTGGGCTGTGAGGCCTCTCAGAGGTGAGCCTGTCTACTTCTCTCTCCACTGAGGTCTAGGGAGGTGAGGCTGTGGCAAGAGGGAAGTAAGCTGGACTCCAGGAAATGGGGGCCAAGGGGATTGAACATACTGGTGCAATTGGTCTCCTGGGGACAGGCTCCAAGGGTGTGCAGATGGCAGGACTGGGTGGGTCATTTCCCCAGCATGATTGGCCCATCTCCAAGAACTGGAGTCTTGGAGACTGAGTGCAGTTTTTTAAAAATATGTTTATATTTATTGCCTTTTGAGCTTAGAAAAGTAAATGCATGCTTTCTGTTTGTTTTTTTTTTTCAAGCAGATATTGCAGAAATCTTGAACACTCGTCATTCCATTTCTGCATAGATTTCTTAGCTAAGTGACTCTTTTTGTCCATCCCGCGGGCCCCAGGTCATTTGGCCGCCGGGTCACCCAGGTGGTGCGGAACTTCCTGCACGCCCAGCGGGTGCAGCCCCCCGTGGAGCTCTTCGTGGACTGGTTGGTTGTGGGCCACGTGGATGAGTTTCTCAGTTTCGTTCCTGCCCCCGACGGGAAAGTAAGGATGTGGACAGCGTGCCTGGGTCCGACAGGGCAGGGGCTGAGCTCTGGTGGGCCACGCAGAGGCCAGGAAACCCAGCCGGTCTCATCTCTCCACACAGGGCTTCCGGCTGCTCCTGGCCAGCCCCGATGCCTGCCTCAAACTCTTTCAGGAAAAGCAGAAGCGGGGTCACGGCAGGGCCCAGCTGCTCGAAGGCGTTGCTGGTGGGTAACGTCACAGCTCTCCTGCCCCCTCCCCTCAATCAGGACATACTGGGGCTTGAGAAAGGGTGGCACATTTTAAAGAAAGGTTGTTCCCCCAAATCCGGGATCCCTCAACTCCCCCCAGTGCCTGGCCTGCTCCACCAGCCACCGCAGCCCATTGTTGGCTTCAGGGCTGAGGCTAGAAGCTCGGTGATCGGTGGTGGGCTTGAGTGGGTGCGGACAGAGCAGCTTCTAGACCTGTGACTGTTACAACTGCAAAGGGCCCCACACTCAGAAGGGTCCCAAACTTGGCCCTTACTGCTCTGAGGTCACTGTCTTGAAATTTTTCATCATTTGTGCTTTGTAAGTAAGATCTGATGGGTCATTAGAGCAACTACTGGGGACCTGGAGCCTTGGCTCAAGAATGGGGCCGCCTCCCGTGCCTCTCAGAGGCAGCTCTGTGGCTGCTTGCTCCTGCCTCCTGGTACTCTGCCCACCCCCCGCCCGAGGCCTCCTCCTCTCTGCCCCCAGCCAACATCTGCTGCTGACTTCTGTCCCCAGAGCATGGGGGAAGCTGAGGCTGGGCACTGTGACCCATCAGCATCTCAGGGAAGGGCACGGCACAAATTGTCCCTGTCGTGGCTGGCAGTGTCACAGGGTTTGGTGGGTAACTTGGTAGGAGCAAGCCTCTCACCCATCCGAGCCAGGTACCTGGCACCCCAAGCGTGGAGGCTGCAGTGCCCTTGGAGCCGAGCTACTTCTGGGGTGGGGCCCATGGGAAGAGATGCTTGGCTCAGCTTCTCCTTTTTACCCACAAACTGGGTATCAGTCCAGCCCTGGGGTGGGGTGGGGAGTGCACATGCCCCAAGTTATGTGTGGGGCCACTGGGAACCTGCGAGGGTCTGTGCTCACCCCATGAGTATCCCTGTGCCCAAGGGAGCGTGGCATTAAATAATAATTTAAAAAACACCATGAAAGGTCAAGACAGATCACAGCAGAAAGGAAGAAACTTTCTAGTTTAGCACCCATAATGGCACTTTTTCCCTGCTTTTCCAGCAAAGGGCCTACATTTTCCTTTTACGCTGGAGAGATTCTGAGAGGGAGAGCTTGCTAGGGCCGGGGCGGGACCAGCCTACTGGAAGGGCTCTCAGAACCACTCCCTGCCTTGTCCCCCCGAGGCTGCCTGAATCTGGGAGGATGCTTCTCCTCTGGTTGGGGCCCCTGGGGTCTCAGCACAAAGACCCTTTGTCCTAATCATAGAGTTTCCTGGCTCCATGTCCTCATGGGGATCAGACAATGTTCCGGACAAAGTTACATCGAAGAGAAAAGCTTCTGCAAAACTGAGCCACTCCTGTGTGTGATAACTTCCTAAGTTCTGTTGCTCTCCATTCACTAACGTCATTCTCTTCCCAACGCAATGCTGGAACCCAGCTACAAAGTGGAAGAAATACAGCCTTCCCCTATGCCCACTGCTCCCAGAGGGACCAAGACTAGACTCCTTTGAACTCAGACCAAATCTTAAAGTCCTCACACCCAAATATGTAGTAGCGGGCAGGAAAAACACATCTCCGGCTTTCCCAGGTACCATTGTAACAGGGAGCAAGACCTGGCGAACTTGTTTGTTAAGCTGTCTGAGAGCAATCTACCCGAAATGGAACAGCTTTAACAAGGGAATTCATAAGTTACAAGTTTACAATTCTAAGGCCATGACAATGTCCAAATTAAGGCACCAATAAGAGGTTGCTTTCACTCAAGAAAGGCTGATGCCATCTGGAACACCCCTGTCAGCTGGGAAGGCACGTGGCTGGCATCTGCTGGTTCTTGTTCCCGGTTGTGTTGGTTCCAGCTTCTGATACCAGTGGTTTCCTCTCCAGGCATCTGTGGGCCTTCACTTAGCTCCTCTGGGACACAACTCTGGGTTCTGGCTTGCTTAGCATCTCATGGGAAGGCCATGGCAAAGTGTGCTGGGCCTGTCCATGTCAAGGCATCTGCTCTCTCTGTCAGCTCTTCAAGCATCTCCACACATCCATGTCTCTGTCAGCTCTGAAGCAGCTGTTCTCCAAGCATCTGCATCTGAGGCTCCTTTAAAACATTTCCCCAACAAACTAATCAAGACCCACCTTGAGTGGGTGGAGTCACATCGCCATCTAACCAAAAGGCCACACCTACAATTGGGTGTGCCACATCTTCACAGACCTAATCTAAACAAAAGCGTCACAACTCTGTGATGGTAATCTAATCAAAAGGGTTTCCGCCCTACAATATTGAGTTAGGATTACAAATCCTGGCTTTTCTGGGGTACACAATACTTTCAAACTAGCACACTTGGAGCAAGGTTGAGGGGCTGGGAAGAAGAAGGGGTTCACAGACGTCAGGCCACATGTAGTGCTGCACCCTTGAGAGCTGACACACAGGATGGTGACTATGGCGCCTCTGATTAGGTACATACTGCATGCCAAGCCCATGCTATGAGCACTGCTCATTACCCCACTGGAGGCTCACAAGAGCTGTGAGGGACCATTCCTATCGCCCCATTTACACCCCAAGAATGCGAGGCTCAGAGAAGGAGAGTCCCTGCCCCAGAGGCGTCAGTGGGAAAGTGACGGCCTGGGACTTAAGCTAACAGTCTGACTCCAAGTGGGGTATGGGGCACTACAAGTAGGGTCAGGGGGCCCTCTCCTCTCTCTTGGTGGACATGTGAGGCCCTTCAATGAATACCGGCTTGGGTTTGACTCACAGCCCCCCAATTTCCCAGCGACAAGACCTCAGATAATTGAACCTCTCTGAGCTTCAATTTCCTCATCTGTGAAGTGGGGTGATGACGAGTACCCTGTGGGTTACAGTTAGGGTTTAATGAATGGTAGTGTGATGATTACTGGTTGTTGGCTAACCTCCCCTTCCTCCTCCAGCCCCAAGGGTGCCCCGTCAGACTGGCTAGGAAAGCCGGGCCTCGGGGAGCCCCCTTTGCCATGCATTTGCCTCGTGGAGGGCAGAGACAGGGTCCGATGGGGTCTGGCTCCCCACACCAACCCCCGGGCCACTGCTCAGTGAACCTGTTGGTTCTGGCCCTGGTGGGTGGGCGGAAACTGACCCAGCACCCTGCTAACCAGAGGGAGAGGCCTCATCCCCAGCACCCTGGGGTGGTGGTACATTCCCAGTGAAAGGCCACCACTTCCAGCGAGCTTAAGTGGAGGGCACTGCAGCCAGCTGCCCCTCCCAGTCCTCGCACCCCCAGCCTGGCACCGGAGCCAAGCCAAGCTCTGCCGGGTCCAGAAAAGTCAGAGTTGTTGACAGGACCCAGCGGTAGCTGCGTGCTGGACCTCTGCCTGTCTCCCTCCCAGAGCGGGTGTCTGCACGCTGCGTTTGTCCCAGTCCCCACGGTTCCCTCTCCTGGGGCTCCTTCACAGGCCAAAAGCTGGTCAAGCCCGTCTCCATCACCCAGATCCTTTCCAACGAAAACCTCATCAGCTACAATAAGTTTGTGCAGGTAAGGGGGCTGTGGCGACGGGTGGGCATGGCTGGGAACGGAAGTCTGAGGCTCATGGGTTCATGAAAACTCAGGCTGGGACAGACAGAGCAGCTCCAACCCCTTCCTTTGCTCCAAGAGAAATGAAGTGGGGAGCCCCATGCGGGTGAGGAGGACAAGCATCCTAGGCAGAGGGAACAGCACAGATGAGGGCGCAGAGGCAGAACAAAACAGGCCTGGAGGATTTGAGGGGGGGCTGGCATGGGAGACCAGGCCACGTTGAGGCCTCGCAGGCTGTCGTTGGGACTTTGGCTCGGACGTCCAGCAAGGCAGTTGGGGGTTTTGAGCGGAGGGAGGGTCCGGACTTATGGTTTAAACTATCTCTGACGTCTGAGTTGAGAGTATTTCACGGGGGATGCGCAGGGAAGGTGGGGGGGCATCGCACCCAGCGGGAAAGAGATGGCACCTCAAGCTCATAAAGGCCCCAACCCCACCTGGCCCCCCATTCCCCACCCCAGGGCTGCATTGACTGGAATCGGGAGGTGCTGAAGCGGGAGCTGGGCCTGTGTGACAGCGACATCATCGACATCCCCCAGCTCTTCAAGACAGAGCAGAGGAAGGCGCTGGCCTTGTTCCCTGACTTGGTGAGGCGGGGGCAGCGCAGGGGTCCCCCGGGTCTCTCCCCCCGGGGCCTGGATGTGCGGGGTGGGGATTGTGGCAGTGGGCAGGGGCGGGGGGAGGACCAGAGGCCCCGCAGTGCCCAGAAGGGCTTCTTGTCGGCTGGTCATCGCGGTCACTAAGAATGCTCGCAGACCTTTCCTCTCCCAGGGACCCGGCGATGTTTGTAGAGTGAGCAGATGAGGGCAGGAGCACGTATGTGCTGGGCACGGGGCATCACATAGGAGCTCGGCGCCTGTCCTGTGCCCCTTCTCCTGGCTTGCGCTCTCCATCCGTTCCACACATGGGGGCTCCTGAGATGATTAAGGCTGGTCCCAGCTCTCAAGGAGTGTCCAGTTAAATCTAGCAAGGGGGGCCCTCTCTCCACCTTCCTGTTTTGTGTGATAATGTGATTAACAATTCAGGGATGGGACAAAGCACATCCAGCCTAAAAGGTAGGACTGGAGATCCGAGAAGACTTCATGGAAGAGGTGTCTTTCAATTGAGCCTTAAGGGGTTTACCTCTGAGGCTTCAAAAACCGGAGTATATGTTCAAAACACCTGGACAGCTGGGGTCCCACGCCTGGGGGCTCCAATTCAGCAGGTCTGAGATTAGGCCAGTGATGTCCCCCCATAAAGATCATGTCTCTCCAGCCAGGTCCCCACCCCCTTCTCTACTCCGGAGGACCTTAACCCGCCCGTCATCACAGCTTGCAGGGAGCCTGTCCACACCACCATTGCCTCATCCCCTCTGTTTTCCTTCCCCTTTCTGGCTAATCACCCCACAACCGCTGCCTTGATTTCCTCTCTTGCAACAAAGCCTCCTGCCACCTCCCTTCCTCTCTCCATGCTTAAGACAGCCTTGAAATTATGTAGGTGCCCCCAGAAGCTTATGCATCGGTTCAGGTTCTTGTGTTTGCAAGAAAGAGAGGCCCACCCAAGCCTGCTCTGGGTAGAGATGGAGATTTAATAGAAGGATGTCCTGAACCCCGAGGGCAGGAGGGCTGGAACCATCTCTTGTCCCTGCTCCTCTCTGCACATCTGCAGCATATTCTCTCTCCCTCTTTCTCTCCAGCCTGGCTTCCTCTCCTTCTCTGCCCCTGTGGGAGAATATGAGTATGGACATGCATTGTAGATAGAGACGCAGGCAGAGGCTGGCAGGGCTCTCTCCCACAGCGCCCACCTCAAATATCAGGGAGAGAAAAGCCGATCTGTCCACCTCTTCCCTGGTCTGATCAGCTATTGCCCAGGAGGTTGGAATTCTGTCGTGCAAACACGGCAGCCGCCGCCACCCACCACCAGCAGGGGCACGAGGGAGAAGTCGTCATCGTGAGCCGTGCAGATGCTCCTCCAGAGGCAGCCACAGCTGGCGAGAGACCTCTTACCAGCCCAAGTGCCCTTGACCAGGCGATGCTTTCACCGCCGCCTAAAGACAAAAAGCTCCAAGTCCTGCCCGGTATTGGGGGGGCGTGGGGGTGGGCACCCCGTACTGATGCCACCCCGCCCTCCTTGGCCCACAGGTGAACATGCTGGTGCTGGGCAAGCACCTGGGCATCCCCAAGCCCTTTGGGCCCATCATCAACGGCCGCTGCTGCCTGGAGGAGAAGGTGCGGTCCCTGCTGGAGCCGCTGGGCCTCCACTGCACCTTCATTGACGACTTCACCCCCTACCACATGCTGCACGGAGAGGTCCACTGCGGCACCAACGTGCGCCGGAAGCCCTTCCCCTTCAAGTGGTGGAACATGGTGCCCTGAGCTGCTCCGGCCCACCAGCCTCTCCCCCCGGGGTAGGCATCGGCCCAGGCGACGGAGATGAGAGAAGCCCCCGAACAAATGCGTGGAGACCCCAGGTTCTACATGGAACCTTTTCCCTAGAACTGCCCGTAGCTCGCCTGCAACCCATCTGGTTCTCAAACATTTGTCCTCTTGGCCTCCTGAGCAGAAGGACCTCTTTCCTTGTGGCCACTCACGTGGACCAACATGGCTCAGGGTACACCCCCAGACTTCCCCCTCCACACTCCCAAATCCTCCATTTGACAGCAATTTCCAGAAGCATCCTTGCATATCCCCGCACCTCAGTTGCCATCATGCCTGCACATCCTGATGGAGGAAGGACCCAGGGCTCTCTGCTTGGGGCTGATTGCCTCCCACTCTGCAGGGGAACAGCCCTCCCACCAGATCCTTCCACCCAGGACAGGATAGATTCCACCTGGAGCCTCATCCAGAACACCTGGAGGGCTGCTCAGTGCCCAGGCCCAGGGCCTAGCAGGGAGCTTCCTCCTTGTAGGTGCCTCTCAGAGGCATCCCTCAGTCGGATAAACTCTCTATCATCTGACATTCTGAAATCTGGTTTTGTTCAAAAACCTCCTGCAATTACATGGAAATAATAGTTTCCGGGGGATTCCAAGAGATTGGGAAAACTGTGGATGCAAGAGTGGAAATGTTCTTCAAAATGCATAAGGGGAGGGCAGGCCACAGTGGCTCAGCAGGCAGAGTTCTTACCTGCCATGCCGGAGACCCAGGTTCGATCCCTGGTGCCTGCCCGTGCAAAAGAAAAAATAAAAAAAAGCATAAGGGAGACCCCGGCTATCCACCTTCTGGAAAGTTGCTTCCTTGGCTCTGGGACCTTTCCCCAAAGGCGGGGGGACATCTAGGCCTTCTGTTGACCTCTTACCAACATTCCTATATTCTGCTGTGCCACGGGGGGGGAGCTTAGGGTGTCCAGATCCACCGAGACAGCTCACGGTGGGACAATTCTGGGCGTGCGGACTGCTGTGGGTGCAGTAGGGGTGAGGGGGAGTGGGCTGGCTTCCTCCAGATGTGAGTCAGTTTACATCTGTGTTCTATATGGATGCAGCTGTGTCCCCAGCACTGACTAATAAATCAGAGGAAACACAAATGCTTTAGGTCTAATTCTTTTCTTTGGGGTTGGAACAAAACAGCAAGGGCAGAAGCATTTCTGCAGTGGAAGTGATTGCTTGTCTGCTTTCCAGGAATTTGGGGCTGGTTGGGAAACCAGACAAGATCACATTTTCCCAAGACTGTGAGTTTGCTCTGTCTTAGCCACAGGACAAGTTAGGGCTGCCATGGACAGTTGTGATAATAAAAGCAAAGTCCAGGGGTAAAAAGGCCATCTGGACCCGGTCAGCATGGCAGGGCCCAGGTCTGGGCTGTGGCCAGAAGGTTGCCTCATGGGTGTTGCAATAGGGGAGGCCAAATCTGGGTGGAACCTGTGGAGACCTGCTGTGTGCCCTCTGCAGCACCCTCCTGCCCGCCCATATGCCCCATCACAGGTCCCCAAGGCTCCGCTGCCCAGCCCCAGAAATCCCTCCATCTGCCCACCCTCCTCCCATCCCATGCTTATTCTCTCCTGAACTGCAAAACACGGAAGCTCACTCACTCTGGCCCGGGGCTGGAATGCAGCAGGATGGTTAAAGAAGATGATGCAACCTTCCTAATGCTCCTTCTTTGCCTGGATTCACTTGGATTCTCTGGAAAGGAATCCCAGTGTCCCTAACCTGCCCAGATTTTGATAAAATTCCCCCAGGGAAGCTGAGACAAATGAGGATGCTGAGACAAGAATATTTTTTTGGAAGGACTTGTGGTGGGGAATGTCTAGAAGGCAAGTGCCTGAAATTGGGAGAACTAGTGTGCATTTCCAAGCAGGATTTTCTCACTTCCAGAAGCCCATAGACTGGCCACAGGGCTCAGGGTGACCCAGCCTAGGGGCCTAAAGCCCTGCAAACTTTTCACCCCTCAAGTTTTCCTCTTGTGATCCCCATTGTTGTGGGACAAGGGGACAGCCCGGGAACCTACCCGCATGCAGAGGGGAAGCAAAATAAATCCTCATTTGGGCCACTAGAAAGAACATTCACTTGTGTACATAGCAAAGGTGATAGGCAATGTATTTGTTTCCTATTGCTGCTGGAATAAATGACTACAAACATAGTGGCTAAAAACAGCACAAATGTATTCTTTTTCAGTTCTGGGGGTCTCAAAAGTCCTAAAATCAAGGTATCTTCAGGGCTGGCTCCTTCCTGAGATCCTAGGGGAGAATGTTTCCTTGCCTTTTCCAGCTTCTAGAGGCCACCTGCATTCCTTGGCTTGTGGCCCCTTCCTCCATATTCAAAGCCACCATCATCTTCAAAGCTTTCTCTCTCTTCTGCCTCCCTCTTTCATGTTTAAGGATACTTGGGATTACATTGGGCTCTCCCTGGATAATCCAGGAAAATATCTTCATCTCGAGATCAACTGATTATCAACCTTAATTCCACTGGCAAAATGAATTTCTCTTTGCCATGCAAGGTGACGTAGCCACAGTTCTGGGAGATTAGGATGGGAATGTCATTGGGAGACTGTGATTCTGCTCACTGTAGCCGGCCAGGCCCAGTGAACCTTTCTGACTGCAGTGGGCTGGACCACCCATGCCCCTTGAAATCAAGGCTGGCCACGGTGTCAGAAAGAGAAGGTGTGATCAGTGGGTCCTCCTTCCAGGCCTGGGGCTCAGTTCTGGATCCTTGAAGAGTCTGGTCTGAAACCTAGGATCCCATGGGTGAAGCTGCATGGGTCCTAAAAGCCCTGGGGGCTGCCTCTAAGAAGCCTGGGGGAAGGGTCACCTCCACCCATCCTAGCTCCTCCCTAGACTGCAGTCCTTGCTGCCACCACCTGGCCCTTACCAGGGCCAGATTTCAGGCCCGGAAACCCCCATGGAGACTGGAATGAAGTCAGGGTTCTGGAAGGAGTCACCCATCCCTGCCCCACCCGTGGTTCCCATCAGCACAGAGGTCAGCCTTGACCAGGCCTGAGGATGAGGGAAGATGAGCAATAGACCCACCCCCTCTTGGCTGACTGCTCAGAACGCTTGGGGGGCTAGGACAGGGGACCTCAGGGGAGCCAGAGGCTGCTAGGCTGGACCAGTTATTTTTACCCCAACAAAATCATATTCAACATCCTCTATTTTTCCCTCAGTCATTCATTCAAAGAATATTTGGTGGATATTTACTATTTGTCAGGCAAACTGACTAACCTCAGGGAGTTTACATCTAGGAAATCAAGAGGCATAGAAAACAATAACAAAAAATTGTGATGTTTTCAAGTGGAGAGACTGAGGGCCTGGGAATAAAGGGGTGGGACCTGCTTTTCCTCTTGAGATTGAAGGATGGCACTGAGCTGTGCGTGAGCAGGGAAGAGGTTCCAGGCAGTGGGAATGGCCTGTGCAAAGGTCTGGAGGCAGAGAGAGAGCTTGGAGCACAGGCAGAAGATGGGGGAGGGGGGCAAGGTGGAAGAGGTGGAGGAGAGCCCTTCTTTCCCTCCCAGGGTCTGACTTGGGGGTGGGCAGGTGGGTAGAGTGTGTCTGGGCAGTCTGACCACACCCCTGCAGTCCCTGGGAAAAGCAGTAAACACAATGGAAAGCCCAGGGACTTGGAGTCGGACCATCGGATGCTGAGCTGGTACTTCCTAGCTGTGCACTTAACCTTGCTGGGCCTCAGTTTCCTCTCTGTAAAATGGGCCTGCCTGATAAAGCTTGCATGGGGAATAAGAGCTAGCACACATGCGGTACGTAGTAGCACAGTACCTGGCCTCTGTCAGTGCTGGGAACATGGTGGCCACTATGTAACATCCCCAGGCCCTCCTGAAGCAACCATGTAGATACTCTCCTAATTCCTGCATTTTAATAGGGAACAGAAGACACTTTAGGCCCCAGAGGTCAGGTTTGGGGGAAGGGAGGGCCATCCTGGCAATTCGAATTGTACCCCACAGGTCTCAGCTGCATGGGGCTGGCCTAGAGGAGGTTCCTGGCCCAGACACGAAGCAAGGCCTGTCTTTCTTGTGGGGATTTACAGCTCTGCGTGGCACCGGGTCCCGCCTGACTCATGCTATTATTCAGAATTAAGAATAAGTAACTGCAGGGCTTAAGCAGGAGGTTGCCCAACCCCGTGGCCTCCTGAAGCCTTCCTGGCAGCCCCAGAGGGAGGGAGCGTCAGGGCTGGGGGAGCCGGGGCTGCAGGCAAGGGGACTGGGCAGAGGCAGTGGGAACCAGCCCCTCCTAACATAACACCAGCTCCAGGCTCCTATGGCCCGGTGATGGTGGAGAGATGGGTGAGGGCAGCGGCGGCCGGACAGGCGCTGAGTATTCCACATGCATCATCCCACCGCTGCTGCGCCACGCTGTCGAGTGATCAGTTACCATGCTCCTTTGCGAATGAGGAAACTGAGGCACAGAGAAATGAAGGCACTTCCCTAGGGCATGGAGCTAGTAGGTGGGGGAGACCAGGTCTGAACCTGGGCTGCTGACCTGCACAGCCTGAGGCCCTGACAGCCCCACCAGCACTTCTCCAGCTTGTGCAGGATGGAGTTGCTTGGAGGGCAGGCACTGCTTCCTCCGAGATTCTACCTGGATGCTGGGATGTTGTAAAAAGCTGCCGGTGATGCCGAGGTGCAGCCTGGGTAGGCACCAGGGGCCATGCCACCCTGTCCTCATACAGCGGTCTTACCCCCTCTCCCCTCCCCTGACCTAAAATCAGCCATTCCGGGGAGTCCCTGAGTTCCCAGAGAGCCCCTGAAAGGGAACGGCAGCCTGAGCCAGACAGGCCTCATTCTCAGGGGCCACACGTTGTGCCGGTCGTCTCTGTTTGGTGAGTAGCTGAGATCTCCGGGTGTCCCTCTGCTGGAAAATGGAAAATAAAAGGGGTCTCCTTTTTGTGGGTTGGTTGTGGCGCTTCCAATGACCAGACCATTCCTGCGAAGTTCGCAGGCCAGCGGTCCTCAGACCACACAAGATTCAGCTGAAGCACATGTGAAAATGCAGATTCCTTGGCCCTGCTCCCCCGAGGCTTCCTCGGATGCATCCCTGGGCCCGGGCATCTGTATGTTAATGCGTCCCTGGGTGGTTCTGATACATAGGTTGGTTAAACATCCCGTTTCTTTCTCATCATGGCGAAAAAACAGGAAACGAAGTAAACGTTTATCAAAGGGATGTGTGTGAAGACATGGCAGTATAGTCCACACTTGGCATTTTATGCCATCTTCTAAATAGAATGAATTGGAAATATTCATTCCAATTCTTGACTTGGAGGGGTTACCACAAGGGAGGAGGAAAGTACCAAGAAGAAAATGAATGGATAAAAAACACTAAAAGATTTGGTCACATGTATGAATGTGGTGGGTATACATGTAAGGGCTTGTTTTCTTCCCAGAAATAATACTGCATAATGAGAGACTTCTCTAATCTGCTAAAAAATATTGGCTAAAAAGTTGAGGCAGACTGCTTCTAATTTGTTTTTTTATTAATTTTTTTAAAATTCCAGAAAACACCAAACAAACACAAACATTCTTAACTTTTGATCATTCCAGTCTACATATACAATCAGTAATTCATAACATCATCACATAGTTGCATATTTATCATCATGATCATTTTTTGGAATATATGCATCTATTCAGAAAAACAAATAAAAGACAACAGAAAAGAAACTCATACCCTACCATACCCCTCACGCCTCCCTTGCATTGATCACTAGCATTTCAATCTAAATTTATTTTAACATTTGTCCCCCCATTATTTATTTTTATTCCATATGTTCTACTCACACTCTGTTGACAAGGTAGATAAAAGGAGCATCAGACACAAGGTTTTCACAGTCACACAGTCACATTGTGAAAGCTATATCGTTATACAATCATCTACAAGAAACGTGGCTACTGGAACACAGCTCTACATTTCCAGGCCGTTCCCTCCAGCTTCTCCATTACATCTTGACTAACAAGGTGATATCTATTTAATGTGTAAGAATAACCTCCAGGATAACCTCTTGACTCTGTTTGGAATCTCTCAGCTATTGACACTCTTCCCCTTTTTGGTTGAGAAGGTTTTCTCAATCCCTTGATGCTGGGTCTCAGCTCATTCTAGGATTTCTGTCCCATGTTGCCAGGAAGGTCCACATCCCCAGGAGTCATGTTCCACGTAGACAGGGGGAGGGTGGTGAGTTTGCTTGTTGTGTTGGCTGGAGAGAGAGGCCACATCTGAGCAACAAAAGAGGCTCTCTTGGGGGTGATTCTTAGGCCTAATTTTAAGTAGGCTTGACCTATCCTTTGTGGGGTTAAGTTTCATATGAACAAACCCCAAGACTGGGGGCTCAGCCTATAGCTTAGGTTGTCCACACTGCTTGTGAGAATATCAAGAATTCAACTTGGGGAAGTTGAATTTTTCCTCTTTCTCACCATTCCCCAAAGAGGACTTTGCAAATACTTTTCTTTTTATGTATTTATTAAAAAAAATTAACTAACACAACATTTAGAAATCATTCCATTCGACATATGCAATCAGTGATTCTTAATATCATCACATAGATGTATGATCATCATTTCTTAGTACATTTTCATCGGTTTAGAAAAAGAAATAGCAAGACAACAGAAAAAGAAATAAAATGATTATATAGAGAAAAAAATAAAAATAAAAAATACAAAAAATATATAAAAAAAACTATAGCTCAGATGCAGCTTCATTCAGTGTTTTAACATAATTACATTACAATTAAGTAGTATTGTGCTGTCCATTTTTGAGTTTTTGTATTCAGTCCTGTTGCACAATCTGTATCTCTTCAGCTCCAATTACCCAATATCTTACCTATTTCTATCTCCTGATGGTCTCTGTTACCAATGAAATTCTCCAAGTTTATTCATCAATGTCAATTCATATCAGTGAGACCATACAGTATTTGTCCTTTTGTTTTTGGCTAATCTCACTCAGCATAATATCCTAAAGGTCCATCCATGTTGTTACGTACTTCATAACTTTATTCTGTCTTATGGCTGCATAATATGCATGTTTATACCATGTTTATACTACAGTTTGTTTAGCCACTCATCTGTTAATGGACATTTTGGCTGTTTCCATCTCTTTGCAATTGTAAATAATGCTGCTATAAACATTGGTGTGCAAATGTCCGTTTGTGTCTTTGCCCTCATGTCCTCTGAGTAGATACCTAGGAATGGTATTGCCAGGTCTTATGGCAATTCTAGATTTAACTTTTTGAGGAACCGCCAAACTGCCTTCCACAGCGGTTTTACCATTTGACATTCCCACCAACAGTGGATAAGTGTGCCTCTTTCTCCACATCCTCTCCTGCACTTGTCATTTTTTGTTTTGTTGATAATGGCCATTCTGGTGAGTGTGAGATGGTATCTCATTGTGGTTTTGATTTGCATTTCTCTAATGGCCAGGGACATTGAGCATCTCTTCATGTGCCTTTTGGCCATTTGTATTTCCTCTTCTGATAGGTGTCTGTTCAAGTCTTTTTCCCATTTTGTAATTGGGTTGGCTGTCTTTTTGTTGTTGAGTTGAACAATCTCTTTATAAATTCTGGATACTAGACCTTTATCTGATATATCATTTCCAAATATTGTCTCCCATTGTGAAGGCTGTCTTTCTACTTTCTTGATGAAGTTCTTTGATGCACAAAAGTGTTTAATTTTGAGGAGCTCCCATTTATTTATTTCTTTCTTCAGTGCTCTTGCTTTAGGTTTAAGGTCCATAAAACCGCCTCCAATTCTAAGATTCATAAGATATCTCCCTACATTTTCCCCTAACTGTTTTATGGTCTTAGACCTAATGTTTAGATCTTTGATCCATTTTGAGTTAACTTTTGTATAGGGTGTGAGATATGGGTCCTCTTTCATTCTTTTGCATATGGATATCCAGTTCTCTAGGCACCATTTATTGAAGAGACTGTTCTGTCCCAGGTGAGTTGGCTTGACTGCCTTATCAAAGATTAATTGTCCATAGATGAGAGGGTCTATATATGAGCACTCTATTCAATTCCATTGGTCGATATATCTGTGTTTATGCCAATACCATGCTGTTTTGACCAATGTAGCTTCATAATATGCCTTAAAGTCAGGTAGTGTGAGATCTCTGCTTCATTTTTTTTTTTCCTCAGGATACTTCTAGCTATTTGGGGCACCCTGCCCTTCCAGATGAATTTGGTTATTGATTTTTCTGTTTCTGAGAAGTAAGTTTTTGGCATTTTAATTGGTATTGCATTGAATCTGTAAATCAATTTAGGTAGAATTGACATCTTAACTATATTTAGTCTTCCAATCCATGAACATGGTATGCCCTTCCATCTATTTAGGTTTTCTGCAATTTCTTTTAACAATTTCTTGTAGTTTCCTTTGTATAGGTCTTTTGTCTCTTTAGTTAAACTTATTGCTAAATATTTTATTCTTTTGGTTGCAATTGTAAATGGAATTTTTTTCTTGATTTCCCCCTTAGATTGTTCTTTACTAGTGTATAGAAACACTACAGATTTTTTGAGTGTTGATCTTGTAACCTTCTACTTTGCTGTACTCATTATTAGCTATAGTAGTTTTGCTGTGGATTTTTCAGGGTTTTCGACATATAGTATCATATCGTCTGCAAACAGTGATAGTTTTACTTCTTCCTTTCCAATTTTGATGCCTTGTGTTTCTTTTCCTTGTCTAATTGCTCTGGCTAGAACTTCCAACACAATGTTGAATAACAGTGGTGATAGTGGACATCCTTGTCTTGTTCCTGATCTTAGGGGGAAAGTTTTCAGTTTTTCTCCATTGAGGATGATGTTAGCTGTGGGTTTTTCATATATCCCTTAATCATTTTGAAGAAGTTCCCTTCTATTCCTATCCTTTGATGTGTTTTCAACAGGAAAGGATGTTGAATTTTGTCAAATGCCTTTTCTGCATGAATCGAGATGATCATGTGGTTTTTCCGGCTTTGATTTGTTGATATGGTGTATTACATTAATTGATTTTCTTATGTTGAACCATCCTTGCATACCTGGG
Organism: Tamandua tetradactyla; assembly: GCF_023851605.1. NCBI lineage: Eukaryota > Metazoa > Chordata > Mammalia > Pilosa > Myrmecophagidae > Tamandua > Tamandua tetradactyla. The sequence goes on along the minus strand of NC_135328.1, from coordinate 209,050,176 downwards.
ATGAATCCTTCTTCATCACAGTGTATAATTCTTCTAATGTGCTGCTAGATTCGATTTGTTAGAATTTTGTTGAGGATTTTTGCATCTATATTCATTGGAGAGATTGGTCTGTAGTTTTCTTTTTTTGTAATATCTTTGTCTGGCTTTGGTATGAGGGTGATGTTGGCTTCATAGAATGAGTTAGGTAGCTTTCCCTCCTCTTCAATTTTTTTTTGAAGAGTTTGAGCAGGATTGGTACTAATTCTTTCTGGAATGTTTGGTAGAATTAGCCTGTGAAGCCATCTGGTCCTGGACTATTCTTTTGAGGGAGCTTCTTAATGACTGATTCAATTTCTTTACTTGTGATTGGTTTGTTGAGGTTGTCTATTTCTTCTCGAGTCAAGTTGGTTGTTCATGCCCTTCTAGAAAGTTTTCCATTTCATCTACATTGTTTGTATTTATTAGCATAAAGTTGTTCATAGTATCCTGTCATTTCTTCCTTTATTTCTGTGGGGTCAGTGGTTATGTCTCCTTTCCCATTTCTGAGTTTAGTTATTTGCATCTTCTCCTTCTTTTTGCCATCCTTGCTAAGGATCCATCAGTTTTATTGATTTTCTCATAGAACCAGCTTCTGGTTTTGTTGATTTTCTCAGTTGTTTTCATGTTCTCTATTTCATTTATTTCTGCTCTAATCTTCATTCTTTCTTTCCTTTTGCTTGCTTTGGGGTTAGTTTGCTGTTCTTTCTCTACATCTTCCAAATGGACAGTTAATTCCTCAATTTTTGCCCTTTCTTGTTTTTTGATATAGGCATTTAGGGCAACAAAGTTCCCTCTTGGCACTGCCTTTGCTGCATCCCATAAGTTTTGATATGTTGTGTTTTCATTTCAATTTGCCTTGAGATAATTACTGATTTCTCTTGTAATTTCTTCCTTGACCCACTGGTTATTTAAGAGTGTGTTGTTGAGCCTCCACGTATTTGTGAATTTTCTGGCACTCTGCCTATTATTGATTTCCAACTTCATTCCTTTATGATCTGAGAAAGTGTTTTGTATGATTTCAATCTTTTTAAATTTATTGAGGCTTGCTTTGTGACCCAGCATATGGTCTATCCTTGAGAATGATCCATGAGCACTTGAGAAAAAAGTATATCCTGCTGTTGTAGGGTGTAATGTTCTATAAATGTCTGTTAAGTCTAGCTCATTTATTGTAGTATTCAAATTCTCTGTTTCTTTATTGATCCTCTGTCTAGATGTTCTTTATAGTTTGTTTCAGAAAATGAAATGGTCGAATGATAAAGAAAGAGTTAAAAATAATTTTTCATTTATTTAAACTAAATTTGTTATTTACGTAAATTGTATATATTTGCCCAAAATAATTATTTAATAAGGAAAAAACTAATACTGAACCATGGATCACCCCATTGTCACCAAATCAACTGGAAAATAACAACCTCAATCAAATTGAATAATCTGAACATTTCCCACCCTCCCTTAAAAGAACAGGTGTTTTGTCTCTACTTAAAATCTTAATTTTTTTCTTTTCCCTATACTTCCAAATATGCTTTATTTATTTATTTTTAAATCTTTATTATGAATGGTCAACGTCAGAAATGTGAAACACATGGAAGCTGTTGCTTATGAAGTCATTCGCGTCCTCTAGCTGCAGAGATGCACCATCTAATTCGTTGCTCTAAATGAGGACAGATTTTCTTCCTGGGCCATATGGCTTGGAGTTTGCTCTCTTTACCAGAGTCATAATAGCGGAATCATACTCTATCTATCCTTTTGTATTCTGGCTTATTTCACTCAGCATTACATCCTCTAGGTTATTCCATGTTGTCATATGCTTCAGGACCTCATTTCATCTTACTGCTGCATAATATTCTAGTGTGTGTATAGACCAAATTTTGTTTATCTGCTCATCTGTCGATGGGCGCTTGGATTGCTTCCATGTTTTGCAATTATGAATAGTGCCACTATGAACGTCCGTGTGCAAATGTCTGTTCATGCCACTTCTTTCAGCTTTTCTGAGTAGTTTTTAAGTATTGGTATTGCTAGGTCATAGGGCAACTCAATATTTAGTTTTCTAAGGAACCGCCAAACTGTCTACCACAGCAGCTGTCCTGTTATACTTTCCCACCAGCAGTAAATAAGTGTTTCGATTTCTCCATATTCTCTCCAACATTTGTAGTTTCCTGTTTGGTTAATAGCAGTCATTGTTATAGGTGTGAGGTGGTATCTCACTGTAGTTTTGATTTGCATTTCCCTTAGAGCTAATGAAGATGAGCATCTCTTCATGTGCTTTTTAGTCATTTGCTCTTCAGAAAAATGTCTATCATATCTTTTGCCCATTTTATGATTGGGTTGTTTATTTTTGTTGTTGTTAAGTTGTATAATTTCTTTATATACACTTGATAACAAACCTTTACCCAATATATGGTTACCAAATATTTTCTTCCATTGAGTTGGCTGCCTCTTCACTTTTTTGACAAACTCCTGTGAGGCATGGAGGCTATTGATTCCGAGGCATTGCTATTTATCTATTTTTTTCTTTCATAGCTTGTGTTTTGGGAGTAAAGTTCAAGAAGCTACCTCCTATCACTTGGTCTTGAAGATGTTTCCCTATATTTTTTTCTAGGAGTTTTATCGTACTGGCTCTTATATTTAGGTCTTTGATCCATTTTGAGTTAATTTTTGTATAGGGTGTAAGGTAAGAATCCTCGTTCATTCTTTTGGCTGTTGATATTCAGTTCTCTCAAAACCCATTTATTAAAAAGACTATTCCATCCCAACTCAGTGCATTTGGGGGGCGGGTTCTTGTCAAACATTAATTGACCATAGATTTGATGGCCAATCTCTACACTCTCAGTTCGGTTCCATTGGTTAATACTTTTATCTTTGTGCCACTATCAGGCTGTTTTGACCACTGTGACTTCATAGGAAGCTTTAAAGATGAAAAGTGTTAAGCCTCCCACTTTACTCTTCTTTTTTTTTAAGATATCTTTAGCTATTTGAGGTTTCTTTCCCTTCCACATAAATTTGATAATGAGCTTTTCCAAATCTTCAAAATAGGTTGTTGAAATTTTAATTCATATTGCAGTAAATCTGTAGGCCAGTTTGAGTAGAACTGACATCTTAACAACATTCAACCTTCCTATCCATGAGCATGGATTATCTTTCCATCTACTAAGATTTTCTTTGATTTCTTTCAGCAATGTTATGTTGTTTTCTGTGCACAGGTCCTTCACATTCCTGATTAAGTTTGTTCTTAAATACTCAGTTCTTTTAGTGGCTATTTTAGAATGCAATTTTTTCTTAATTGTCTCCTCAGCAGGTCATTACTTGTATATAGAAACATTGCTGATTTTTGTATATTAAGCTTATATCCTGCCACTGTGCTGAATTTATCAGCTCAAATAGCTTTATCATCAATCTTGCAAGATTTTCCAGAAATGGATCATTTCAAGTGCAAATAATGGAAGTTTTACTTTCTCTTTTCCTAGTTGGATGCTTTTTATTCCTTTCTCCTGCCTTGTTGCTCTAGCTAGAACTTCTAGTACAACATTAAATAATAGTGGTGCCAATGGGTATCCTTGTCTCATTCCCAATCTTACAAGGAAGCTTGTTGTTTTTCTTTAATTAAAAAAAATTACTTTCACAAGGTTATGCTACCATGTCCATCATCTGTTACCAAAGCTTTTACATCACCCCAAACAGAAACTCTGTAGCAATTAAGCATTAAAAAAAATGAGTTGTGAGGGGCCCAAACAGATAGTTGCACCTATGTTCATAGTGACATTATTCATAATTTCCAAAAGATGGAAGTAAACCAAGTGTCCATCAATGGATGGATAAACGAAGTGTGGTGTAGACATGCAATGGAATATTTATTCAGTTGTAAAGAGGAATGAAGTTCTGGTCCACGTGACAACACAGATGCACCCTGAAGACGTCATGTTGAGTGGAAGAAGCCAGACGAGGACCTGTATGAAATCCCTAGAATAGGCAAATTCAAAGACAAAAGGTAAGTTAGAGGGCAGGCCACGGCGGCTCAGCAGGTAGAGTTTTCGCCTGCTATGCCGGAGACCTGGGTTTGATTCCCAGTGCCTGCCCACGCTAAAAGAAAAAAAAAAAGTAAGTTAGAGGTTATCAGGGGCTGTGGGGGCAGCTATTGCCTAATGGGTACAGAGCTTCTGTTTGGGGTGATGAAAAAGTTGAGGTGATGGGTGCTAGTGATGGTGGCAGGATATAGTAATGCAATCAATGCCGTGGAATTGTAGACTTAACTATGGTAAAAGTGACCTTTTGTAAGTGTGTGTGTGTATATATATATATATATATTTATTTATTATTATTATTATTTTTTTAATGAGCTATGCTTTGGGCCAAAGACTGTGACCACATGTGGAAGTCAAAAGAACAGATACAAGTGGAAGGCTCAGAGAGGGTGTAAAGGACAGAACTGCCCAGCAGATAGGCGCCTCCTCTGGGAGCTCACTGTGTCCACGGCAGGTGGCAGAGAAGTAACCTGGCACCTGGCACGCTTTGACGGATGGTGACATGCACTGCAAAGGAAGCATGTGGGACGCATGGCTGGAAGCCCAGGGCTCCCGCTTTAGCCAGGCAGTCAGGGTGGCCTTTTGAGGAGGCGCCATTTCAGATAGCGTGGGAAGGTGGGGAGGAGCCAGGTGGCGAGAGCAGTGCGTGCCCAAACCATAATGTGGTAGAAGGGCTTGATGTGTTCTAGAACCTGGTCAAAGGCGTCTGGGGCAGAGCGTGGAGAAGCCAGGGGTGAGCGCAGGGTGACGGTGGCATAGAAGGCAGGGCCCCCAACTCTCTTGGCCGTTCCGCCGAAGCCCTGGGAAGCTCTGTGCTTGGTTGATGTTTTGTAAAGAAACCTTGATGCTTTGTCAAGGTGGAGAACAGTTTGTACGAGGTTTGGGGTGAAGAATGCGATGGGTGCAAGGATGTGAGTCAGAAGGCTGAGCACCATTTCCACCAGGGAGAAGCAACCATGTCAGATCACTATCTGTCTAGAAAAGCAGAAGCAGCAGGCTTGCTGACAGATAGGATGGGGGGATTGGGGAAAAGCCAGGATGACTCCCAGATTTCCTGATTTACCTACTTATTAATTTATTGGGAAATAGATCATGGGTACAAAAAACTTTTGACAATGTTTCTGAGTGACTTAAAGAATAACTGTGAGTGTGCGGGGCGCGAGTCTGGGCGTAAGGAGCGATCGCTGTTAAGGACCGTGTTGCAGCAGAATGTTCTGTTCACGGTACACCGGGGGTAGGAGAAACTGCATTAGGCAAAGAACTTGCATCAAGATCAGAACTGAAATACATCAGTGTGTATTTGGTGACTTAACTCAAGTCTGAGCTCCAGATATCATGGAGTCTGGGGAGATGGCTTCTCCCAAGAGTATGGTGGAGGATGCACAGAGATGGCACAAACCTGAAGGATATGGGGATTATGGAATATGAGCCAAGAGTTATAAATCACATGTTGGCATTTGCCTTCTGATATGTGACCCCAATTCTGGCTGATGCAAAAATTCATTCACGCCATGCTAAGAAAACTACTGTTGATGCACATGATGTGTGATTGGCAATCCAGTGTCGTGCTTGACCAGTCCTTTACCTCTCCTCCCCCAGGAGATTTTTTTATTAGATATTGCAGGACAAGGAAATCAAACCCCTTTGCCATCAGTCAAGGCATAATCAGGTCCTAGATTACCACCCAATAGATACTGCTTAACTGCTCCAAACTATAAACTTAAGTCTTTACAAAAAAAGGCATCTACTTCTGCAGAAAGGATAATAGTTCCCAGGTTAAATGTGGGTTCGGTTATTTGCAGACCTAGTACCCTCATACCAGGCACACAACTCCGCAAACTATGTCTGTTTTGACTAAAGCAGGGGCTCCAATGTCCCTCAGAGGGCAAAGGTTAATAGTGCAGATGCCCAGGTCACAGTCCCCAGCTGTAAAAGCGTTCACTCCTGCAGCATCAGCATTTCAGAATGTTTTGATTAATCCATCATTAGTTAGGTCCAAAAACATCCTTATTACCACTAACATGGTGTCATCACAAAATACCACCAGTGACTCATCAAACGCATTGAAAAAAAAAACATGAAGATGATGCTAAGGGTGACTATGATAATTTGTAATCTAGCCTCGATGCATGTAACATGCATACTTGGTCTTGAATCCATTGTACTTGAATTAAGCATGCATGCTGGATCTTTTGAAGTTCTGTTTTGAAAAACTTAATTAGTATTTAATGAGTAAATACGGTTACCATAATTTAAAAAAAAAAAAGAGTAATCATGGAACGAAAACCTGTGAACTTAACATCGTTCTCTTTCTTTAAAAAAAGAAGACATCTCAAACCCCTCTGCAGCCCATGGGTGACCCTTCCCATTCCTTTCACACCCAAAGTCCCCACAAATCTGCATTTTGTATTCATTCCTTTGTCTGGCTTTATGGTTTTGCTACATATGCAACTCTGAGCTGCCTACTGTTTTAAAAATTTATATACCTAGAGCCACGTTAATTGTATTACTCGGCAACTTACTTTTTCACCCACACTGTGCTGGTGAGATTCATTCACGTTGTATGTTACCGTAATTCACTCCTTTTCACTGCTATGTGAGTGTGTATAGCATAATTTATTTATACACTTTTCTGTTAAGGGATGCTTGGGTTATTAATGCTTTTTGCTATCGGCATTTTTGGACAGTATCCTGGTACACACTGGTGGTGCCATGGAGAGAAAAGGGAAAGGACCAGTTCCGGAGAAAGTATTCACTAGGGTATGCTAACCGCACTAAGAAATAGACTCAAAAATGTAAAATGGCTCAGGCGCGATAAAGGTTGATTTCTCGCTCATGCCAGAGTCCGAGATGGCTGGGGTCAGAACAGCAGGTGTCTGGATGTGATGGGAAGAGGAAGGAGTCACCTCGGGGACCCAGGCTGATGGAGGCTCTGCCGTTGTCCATGGTCCCCCTGGGCAGTGACCTCAAGCCAGCAGAAAGGAGCAGAGAGAGGGTGGAGAAAGCCACCTGCTTCTTAAGCCCCCGGGCCCAGTGGGGACGTGCGAACTTCCACTTGCAGCCCATGGGAGAGAGCCACGCCGTGGCCACATCAGGTCGGAAGGGCTCCTGGGAAATGCCGTCCTCGGCTGGGCAGCCGCCTCCCGCAGTCATGTCCATACTTGAGGAGTGGGGGCAGGAATGGCTTGGTGACTGTTAGCCACCTCAGGCCCAGAGGGAAAAAAGAGCAGGCCAGGGAGAAAATCTCTTTCAACAAGCAAGGCAGCCCAGGTCCCAGGCTTTAGTTTTCAGCTCGCATTTCATTTCTGCGCCCTTCTTCATGATCCTCTCCTTATGAATTTCGAGCCAGCCCAGCCATGTCTGCTCCGCCCCCCATCCCAGGGCCACTCACACTGCCATCCCGGGCATGGTCTCGGCCACAGCAAGCAGAGCTTCCTGGAGAGAGATTAACGAGGCAAGTGTCTCTTCAGTGTAAGCAGATCAAAGGCCCTCATTAAAGGCCTGCTGACAAGGGATTTGGAGAAGTGTCTCTCTCTCTTTCCTGCTTCCCTTTGCAGTGATGAAGCAAATGGTGTACCAACAAGGAAGTGGAAGTTTGCCAACCCATATCTGCCTGTTGCTCATGGGTGAGAGCTCTGTATTGGGGAAAGGAACAAAAAGCCAACTCTGAAGTCCATGCTTATTTGATTCAATGAACGTTTATTGAGCACATCCTACATACCAGGCAGTTAGTGGCAATGGCTGTAGGTACAGTTAAGAGCATGGGCTCTGGGGCTGGGCTGCCAGGGTATGCTTCCTGGTTGTGTGACCTTGGGCAGGTGGCTTAACCTCTCTGAACTTTACTCTCCTCATTGGTAAAATGAAGATAGTTCTAGTACTTCTCGTAGGGGGTGATTGTGAGCAGCATATGAGATGGTACTTGGTGCCTGGCACTCACTAAACTATGGGTCTGAGGCAGGGGCAGAAAGAACTTGATGTAACTTGCCTGGCTCAGCTAAGAATACAGGTACATTTGGTTCTGAAGGCTCAGCTTTTTTGTTCTGCCAACCAAGGAATCTTTGCCCAATTTTTCCTAATGTCAGAGTTTTTAAGTTACTGGACACATAAGAAGCCTGCTATAGGAAAGCTTTTGATTAACAAAGCAGATATCTGCACTTTCCACCTGCTGCAAGTTAAGCTGTGATTTCAGAGTGCTGGAGGCCAGTGACCCCAGGACTCAGAGAAGTAGTGAGTGGTGGGCAAGTTTTCCTGAGGCCTAAGGTGGGAGAACAGCTCGTCTCCCCGGTTCTGGGCTCCAGTACCTGTGTCTTCTGCTTCCCAGCATTTCCTGGTTAGGTTTGGTAGCAAGCATCTGAGATGGTTCCTGATAAAAATGTCAGAGGGCAAGAGTTATCCCTGGAGTTCCTAGAAAGGAATGCACATTTGGAAACCCCAGGTGAGCGTTGCTCCATGTGGCTGTCTATAGATGCATGTTATGAAGCACTGGACGAAAAGAGACCATTGCTGAACCAGTGCTCTGAAGCAGCAGTCTTTAAAAAGCTGAAGGTCAAGGTTAAAGCTAATTCTGTACTTTTGTTTTTGAACCCTTCTTGATCTTTAAATGAGTCTCAAGCATCCTGAGAAATTGCAACTCACTGTTAATTATCTTAAACTAAAATGTCTCCATCATAGCAATTACAGCTGCCCGAGGCAGTTCCCAGGACTACAGCAAGCAGGGACCTGCTTGGCAGGCATCTAAGAAATAAGTTTTAGTGTGACCTACACTCCCCAAGAGGGTTCTGTAATTAGGCTTTCTTCTTTTCTAATTATTTATTTATTTATTCTCTGGACTCATTCCTCAAGGGATTTGAGGTCATCTATGATAAAAATATATTTAGCAAACTGATGACTACAAAATAGAGTAAATTAAAGTCCTCAAAAACAGGAAAAAATTCTGCTTTGAAATAAAACCATGAGAAAGGACAAACAAATACAGAATAATGAGGACCAAATAAGCAAGTGTGGTTAAGCTCAAAATTAGGATCTGAGCTTCCCAGCAGCCCATGGGAAAAGGGAGCCAGAGTCAGTGATCTGATTCTCACTGGTACAGATTGAATTGTGTCTCCCCAAAAGATATGTTCAATCCTGTAAATGTGACCTTATTTGGAAATAGGGCCTTTGAAAATACAATTAGTTAAGATGAGGCCAAACTGGTTTGAGGTGGGCACTAATCCAATATAACTGATGTCCTTATAATAAGAGGGAAAATTGGACACAAGTTCAGACAGACATGGAGAGAAGATGGCCACGTGGCAAAAGAGGCAGAGATTGAAGTGCTGCCTCTGCAAGCCAAGGAATGCTGTGGATTAATGGAAAATACTAGAAGCTAGAAGAGGCAAGGAAGGATTCTCCCCTACAGGTTTCAGAAGCAGCATGTCCCCATTGACACCTTAATTTCATCTCTCCTAGCCTTCAAAACTCTGACTCAAGAAATGTCCACTATTTAAAGCCACCAAGTTTCTGGCACTTTGTTATAGCAGCCCTAGGAAGCTAAGACCTTCATTATCAGAAGGAAGGAAGCGTGCCAGAGTGACGCTTACCACCCACAGGTCTTTATAAAAGGTACTCAGCTGCCTTGCAGCTGCAAATTCAATGAGAGCATTCCTGCAGCGGTGCCTCTGTTTCTTCTTCTGTGCAGTGGGAATGTCTCCCATCTTACTGGACTGCCATGTGGACTAGGGCATGGGACACAGTGAGTGTGCAACAGATAGCTGTTTCTTTACTTTCTATCCTCTTGTAGGGTCAGTGCCTTATTCATTCTCTTCATCCTCATTTATATGTATGTATATATACAGGCACAATTAGCCCTGCCATGTGTCCACCTCAGTGGTAGACTCTGGGGGATACGGTAGTGAATGAGCAGACATGGGCCTGCTTTTGTGAAGCATCTAGATTAGTAGAGGAGCAAGGCAAATGGATAACGGCATATGCTACGGTAAGCACAATTATAAGGGCATAATAATAATGACAAAACATTCTATTTTTTAGTTCTTTATCTGTGCGAGGTCCTCTACCTGACAAGCACAGCACAAGAATGGAATCCTAAAGGCCCACAGAAATGAGTCCATATACACGGAAATTCCAAGCAAAACTATCAGCAAACAAAATCCAAGAAGGATACACTACTAAATTGATCCCGGAATTGCAAATTTCATCTTAGAAAACTAATGTAATTTCAACAAATTAAGAGACTAAAGAAGACATTACATGATCATCTCAATAAATCAGGATAAAAACAGTTAAAATTGCCATTTATGATTAAAATAAAATTTAGGCTAAGAATAGAAAAGAATTTTTCATTAAAAAATGTCTGCAGCAGTGATTCTTAAAGTGTGGACTTCAGGCTAGCAGCAGGAGCATTACCAGAAAACGTGTTAAAAATGTAAATCCTCAGGCCCAACTCCAAACTTATTAAATCAGAAACGCTAGAGTGTGCCCAGCAACCTTCCAGGCAATTCTAGTGCTGCTGATTTTTTTTTTTAATTTATTTTTTTATTTTTATTTTTTTTCCATTCTACATATATAATGAGTAATTCACAATATCCTCACATAGTTGCATATTCATCATCATGATCATCTCTTAGAACATTTGCATCAATTCAGAAAAAGAAATAAAAAGAAAACAGAAAAAGAAGTAAAACGAAAACAGAAAAAAAATTATACATACCATACCCCTTACCCCTCGCTTTCATTGATCAATAGCATTTCAAACTAAATTTATTTTAACACTTGTTCCCCCTATTATTTATTTTTATTCCATATGTTCTGCTCATCTGTTGACAAGGTAGATAAAAGGAACATCAGACACCAGGTTTTCACAATCACACAGTCACATTGTGAAAGCTACATCATTATACAATCATCATCGAGAAACATGGTTACTGAAACACAGCTCTACATTTTCAGGCAGTTCCCTCCAGCCTCTCCATTACATCTTGAATAACAAGGTGATGTCTACTTAATGCATAAGAATAACCTCCAGGATAACCTCTCGACTCTGTTTGGAATCTCTCAGCCATTGACACTTTGTGTCATTTCACTTTTCCCCCTTTTGGTCAAGAAGGATTATAAACTGATAATAATCGAGGTGATATGGAATTTATGCAGAGATAGACAAATAAACCAATTGCACAGAATAGAAAACAAGAAACATTCTTATTGAATGCTAGAAGTTGTTTATAAGTCCTAGATACTGGTCCACCATCATTTACATGCATTACAAATACGTTTTCTCCCAGCTGTGCCTTGCTTTTTACCCTCTTAATCTGTCTTTTGAAAAATATGAGTTCTCAATTTAATGTAGTTAAATTTATCATTATTTTCCTTTATCACTTCGCTCCTTGTGAACTAGTATCTAGGACATATAAGCAACTCCTATCTCTTGATAAGAAAAAGCAAAAGAGAAACAGCTCAGTAGAAAAATTGGCCGAACATTTAAGCAAGCCCCTCACAAAATAGAAAACACAGATTTCCAATACACTTATGAAAAGTGTTCGGCCTCATTAGCAACTGGAAAATCAAACCCAAACCATAATGATACACTAGTACATGTTCACCAGGTAGACAAAAATAAGCAAATAACATAAACTGTAACTGTTAGCATGGCCTTCAAACTACTGGAACCCCCATAACTTGCCGATGGGTGTGAAAATTGGTACAACCACTTTGAAAAACAACTTGTTATTACTCAGTAAATTTGAAGATTCACATGTCCCATGACCAGCAATTCTATTTCCTGGCATATACTTAGAGAAATTCTTGCACATGTGCCCCAGCAGACATGAATCTTCATAACAACATTGCTTGTATTATCCCAAAACTGGCCATAACGCCATCACTGGTAGAATGGACAACTAAAGTGTAGATTCATGTGCTGGAACGTTAGAGAGCTATGAGGAACCATCTATAGCTCCCACATCAAAGTGGATGGATTTCACAAAGATCACGAGTTAAAGAAGCAAGACACAAAGGCATAATGCTGCTTCCATTCATAAAGTCCCCAAATAGGCAGCCCTAAACAAGAAAGTAAACACCACAAAGAAAAGAAAGGGACCATAGTCATGGTCACGGAAATTTGCTTCATTGCCAGCCCTAAGGGACGATGGGGGTACAGTTAGGGAAGGGTCCCCAAATGGTTTCAAAGACTCTGTTTCTTAACTCGGCTAGTGTTTTCCCAGGTGTTGGCTGCGTTATTATTCCCTAAAATGAATGGATGCTCACACACTCCTCCAAATGGATGGGCTATTTCACAACCTGAAGAAATGCATGCAGGTAAAATGGCAGCCACAGAACGCCTGTCAGTGAAATCAAGTTCCTTGACACAGCTCATGCTGGCCAGAACCAGAGGAGATGGGGCTCCGGCAGGCAGATGGCAGAGGACCTGCGCCACCCCATGGGGAGCACTGCTGGGGGTGAGCTGGCAGGGGAACAGCTGCCTGGAGCCCTGGAGCTCAGGGGAGGGGAGGGCTGCTGCAAATGGGGGCCAGACCATAATGCCATTACTGAGCTGCCTGTCTCCGGAAGAGTCCCTGAGTGGGTGTGGGTGGAGGGCAGCTGTGCCCATAAGGGCTTGGCTAAAACCTGGGGAGGGCAGGAGAGTGGGAGTGGGGAGAGAGGAAAAGTCCCGGGAGAAGATTAGAGTTGTGTGTACGTTGAGGGTAGGGGTGTCTCATGCAGGTTCCCTAATGGGCTCCAGTGGGTCCGTGAACCAATCAAGTTATATGCAAAATGTTCCCTACGCACTTCTGGCAGGCAGCGGTGGGGGGTGGGTGGGGGGTGGTCCCCAGCTGTCCTCTGCTTCTGGAAGGGTGTCCCAGCCCCCGCTTGCAGCAGATGGGTCAGCACCCACCTACAACCCATCACTCTTCAGTTCACGGAGGCCCAACCTCCTACTGCCAGCACCTGTGCTCTTTGCTGAGGCTTTCTCTGGCCAACAGAGCTGGCAGACCTGAGGAGTGGGAATGCGTGATGGGAGCAGGGACAGAAATACCCCAGCCCCTTGCTCCTTGGGTGGACTGATGCAGGCCCTTGTCTCAGAGCCTTCTTTTGGGGGAACCCAGACTAAGAACCCCCCATAAGATGAAGACACTAACAAGAACTCAGGAGAGGAGGCTCCCTGCTTGGTTCTGCATCAACTTACCCATGGCCTTAAGCAAGTTTCACCTCTGCCCTGAGCCTCAGTTTCCCCATCTGTAAGGAAAGGGAAGATAAAGGCATCTTCGTTGCTTCCTTCAAATGCTCAAAGGGTGCAGTGCCCCCAAAGGAATCAAGAACTAAGCTGAGTGTTCCTAGAAAGCAGAGTGTCCCATCTTCTGTGTCCACAATGCTGGGCAGGCACAGAGGGGTTGTTTAGTGAGATGAGCCTACATGAGAGAGAAAACCAGAGTCGGGTTCCCAGAAACAACAGAAGCCTCAGAGCTGAAAGAGAGAGAGAGCCGACAGAGACTTCAGAGCAGAGCTGACACAGATGATGACACTTGGAGAATAGAGACACAGATGTTTGGAGATGCTTGGAGCCCAGCAGACATGGCCATGGATGTTAAGCAAGCCGCAACCTAAAGAGATCCAAGGGAAGCCAAAAAATGAAAGCCAGCCCCAGAGAAGTAAAGTGAGGAACCCCCACAGGAACAGGGGCTGAAAGCATGGAGCCCTGGAGAAGGGACCAGGAAGGGACCCATACGCCTTCTCAGGTGACAGAGGTATTCCAGATGCATCAGCCTTTCTTGAATTAAGGTATCTTTACCTGGATGCCTTAGTTTGGACATTTTCATAGGCTTAGAACTCTAAACTTGTAACTTATTAAATTTCCTTTATAAAAGCCAAACAAACAAACCAGAGCCTGGGTTTTTTATTTCCCCGTCTGCTTGGCCAGTAAAGCCCTGTGGATCTAGCTTTGCAATCAGCAAGATCTGGCTTCAAATCCTTATTCTTTTTACTACCAGTTGTGTGGTCTTGTTCAGATCATTCACCCTGGGAACCTAAGTTTCCTTGCCTACAAATTGGGTTGGTCGTCCCTTCCTCATGGGATTGATGGGCAGCTTACATGAGGTGGCACCTGTCACCGGCCTCGGCTGGAGGCTGCCGGGGCTCAGGGCACCGCGGTTCATGTTGTGCTGGGAGCGTACCATTCTCTGCACAAAGGCAGCAGAGGAGTGTTATGTCAGGATAGCGTATTTGAAATCAGAACATCCAGGAAAAACTGAGACCCGGATTCCTTGTGACCTCGGAACACACTGAGTGCTCAGTAAATCGAATGGACAATGGTGTGCAAATAGTACATTGTGACCATTTGAAGCCCTTGTCAGTGAAAATCAGTGTGAGAGTGCTACCTGGCAAACCCCAAGCCTGATCATCCTCCATTATGGCCCTGGGCTTTACAGGGCCAGGACACGTGCTCATTCTAAGCCCTCAGAGCCCATGAGGAGGGACCCATAATGAGGTCTGGAGCACGCTGGAAGAAAAGCCGGTGTCCACACCAAAACAGGGCACGCTCTGTCAACATCCGGGCAGCAGCATTACCCAACCCTGCCTTTGGGCTGCCTGGGGAGGCGGGAACCCAGTGAGACAATCACCTGAGGCTGGCACAGGAGAATAAGAGGCATTGGTGTTATTTTAAAACCAGCCTCAGGTTCAGCCTTGTACGGCAATGTTATCTTAATATCGTGCCAGTTTCGACCTTCACATTGCTTTGCAGAGGTGCAAGCAGAGTCTTAACCAGAAAAGGCAGAGGGATGGATCTGTGAGGACACAAATTGCCTTCAGGATCCCAACTTCCTGGCTCTGGACCTTTCCCTCTCTAATATCTCTCCTGACCAAAAACTGCTCTAAAGTAACGAGAACAATGACAAACATTTGGAAAACTGGTCAATCTCATTAGGAACGAAATAATCACAAAATGCCACTATCAGAATAGTGGAAAATAAAATAAAAGTTGCTGGGCAGGTTATGGTGAAATGAGCAGTTTTGTGAATTGGCTGTGTAAGTGTGATTTGATGTAACTCTTTGGAAAATAATTTTGAATATCAGGAATTCTGCTGCTGGGAAAATAAACCAAGGAAATAATCCTATTCAGAGACAAATCTTTATTTGGAACTTATAATACCAATAAATGAGTATCATGCTTATTTAAAATGTAAAAGCGTGTAGGAATGGGTAGGAAAATCACAGTACCACCATTTGATGCAATATATGAAATCTCCAAAGTCTTTATGGTAATATGATAAATACCTTTCATGTTAAGTGAAAAGATCTGAGTAAAAAGGAAGGACTTTGCAAAATAGTGAAGCACTAAATGAATGAGTGTGGGTGGGCTAGATGGGGTGATTTAACAGTAATCATTATTTATGGAAAATTGCTTTTGGAAAACTAGGCACATTTTTTTTTTTGAATACATCTTTTAGGATATGAAAAAAGAAGAAAAAATAAGATAGTTTATAGACAGAACACAGGAAGTTTGTCTGAGACCTATAAAGTGAAAAGAAGTGAAACAGGTTTGACACAATCTTATCATCTCTAATGACTACAGGAAATTCTAGAAGGATCAGCATTTAAATAACAGAGGGCTCCAGTGGAGAGTGGAATAAAGGGATATGGGTAGGGAACAGTTTATTTTTCTCTTTTTAAAAATAAATATTATTTTTAGAATAATAAGTATAAATTAAAAAAAAAAGCATTATCCAAGAGCAGAAAAAAACCCCATGAAATAATACCAAAAATTGTATATATGAAAAAAAATTAAAATTAAATGCGGGTGGTTCAGCGGCAGAGTGCTCACCAGCCATGTGGTGGACCTGGGTTCAATTCCCGGCCCATGTACCCCCCACCAAAAAAAAAAAAAAAAAAAAAGGTTAAAAAAAAAAAAGGAGAGGAAATAAAATTACTTGCTGTAAGTGATAGTTCAATGGAATCAGTGGAAATTTTTCTTTGTGTGACCGCCAACTAACTTTTCTTCCCTTAATTTTTTATTATCACCCCCTTGTGATAAGGTGAGAAAAGGCCAACTAATTTTTTTAAAGTAGACTCTGAAACTCACTGATCCTACCGAGTGAAATGTGGGGTCTCTCCTGGGGGATTCCCTCAACAGGAAGCAGAGCCCCAACCCTGGGGGCATTTTGAGCCTCCAGCAGAAAGGTCCACACCGTGCCATGGCAGGGTTGGGGAGGGTGGCCTTTAAACTCCCAAATGAAGAGCTGGTTGTTTTTCCCAAAGATGGATGAAGTTGCCCTCGGACTGAGCCCCTGCTGCTCCGCAGGGAGAAAGGCAGATCCCAGATCCTTACTCTCCGCAGTCAGGTCACACACACCGAGCAGGTCCCTGTCACTCGTGGCATCAAACAGTCCAGTGGTGGAGGGAGAGCACTTGGGCCCTGGGCCCTGGGTCCAAATTCCAGTTCTACCAACCCTTGGCAGTGCCAGACGCACACCTGAGCTATCCATTATCCAACTGGCAGTGCCAGACGCACACCTGAGCTATCCATTATCCAACTGGCAGTGCCAGACACACACCTGAGCTATCCATTATCCAACTGGCAGTGCCAAACGCACACCTGAGCTATCCTTTATCCAACTGGATGAAAGGTAATGACTACCAACGAGAGAGAATGAGAATGAAAAGAGCTCTAGATTCAAGCATTCAAACTTTTGGAAAAAGTTAGCCCCAGCCCCATGGAGGGCCTCCAGACTCAAAGAAAACCAATGATTCCCTAAGGCAACACTTGAACTGGAATAAACCATCACCCCTTTAAACAGCATGTACTTAGAGTACCCTGTTATCACAGTGACTAAAAATAATGGTCCTTCCATGGCAAGGGAGACTCAAGGTCCCTGCCAAAAACCCTCTGATTGATGAGAAGCCCAAATTCCCCTAGGGTGGTAATCCCAACTCTCTTCAGATGGTAAACCTCTTCTTCTAGTTTTAGAGGAGACCTGCTGGGGAGTTAGGACTTTCACCACTGCTCAGTGGCCATGAGGCTACCCACCCCCTGCAGTGTCAGTGGAAGCCACGTGGGGAGTCAGGATTCCCAGCCCCACAAGAGGTACACTCAAGAGCATTATAGATAAATCAAAGTGGAATTCTAGAAAGTGTTTGAGTAACCACCAGGAAGGCAGGAAAAAGAAAACAGAAACAACCACAAAAATAAATAAATTAAATGGCAGGGTAAAGTCCTAATACATCAATAATTACATTAAATATAAGTGGCCTAAATACATCAATTAAAAAATAGTTTGGGGCAGGCCATGGTGGCTCAGCAGGCAGAGTTCTCGCATGCCATGCCAGAGACCCAGGTTCAATTCCTGGTGCCTGTGCATGCAAAAGAAAAAAAAAAAGATAGCTTGGCAGGATGAATGTTTTAAAAGCATGACCACTATATGTGGTCCATAAGAAAACTCACTTCAAATATAATGAAATAAGTAGGTTGAAAGTAAAAGAGTGGAAAAAGTTATTTCATGCAACCATTAGAGCATTAAATTGGTTTTATTAATATCAGTGTTCTGGTCTGAAGCTGTTATGTACCCTATAAAAGGCCATATTCTCTTAATCTGTCCCTTTGGGGTCATGCATGTTGTTGGGTGGGAACTTCTGATTAAGTTGTTTCCATGGAGATGTGCCCCAGCCCATTCAATGTGGGTCTCAATCCCCTTTCTGGAGTCCTTCTGAAAAGACAAAAGACAGATGAACCTCTGAGAGCTGAGATGGAACCCAGAGAAGAGCCTCCAGAGGTGAAAGAGAGTCCCTGAAACCAACCCAGGAGCGAAGGATCAGCAGACATTGCCATTGGTTTCCCATGTGGCAGAGGAACCCAGATGCCAGCAGCCTTTCCTCTGAGAAGGTGTCTTCCTCTTGGTGCCTTAATCTGAACATTTTCGTGGACTTATTTACAAACTAATAACCCCCCACTGAAAAAAAGCAACAGCCCATTTTTGGTATATTGCATTCAAACTGAAACAATCAGTAAGGTAGACTTCAGAGCAAAAAATTTACCAGAAGCAGGAAGATTACACAATGATAAAAGGTTCAGTTCCCCAAGAAGATATAGAAACCCTAGATGGGTATGCAGTAAACAACAGAGCTGAAAATTTATGAAGCAAAAAGATCGATCTAGAAGGAGAAACGGATCCACAATTACAGTCATAAAGACTGTGTGACATCGGCAGAGGAATAGATGGTGGATATCGGCAGTGGATCAATAGTACAGTAGAATAGATCTAGAAATATTTTTGACAAAGATGCAAAAGCAACAAAAGTTACTGGGGCAGGGGATGTATCTTAAAACAAATGGTGTCTTTGCTTCAATAAAACAGTGTTTATTGTGCACCACCCATGTACCAAACACTGTTTAGCACTCAGGGTTCAGCAGGCAGCTGAGTCCCTGCTTTCTTTGGTGCTGACATTCTCCTGCCGTGGTCCCTGGGAGCCGGTAGAAGGGATGTGGTCACAGAGGGTCAAGGACAGGGTGAGAGCTGGTACCATAAATTTTTTGCTCTAAAGTCTACCTTATCTGATTGTTTCAGTTTGAATGCAATATACCAAAAATGGGCTGTTGTTTTGTTTTTCAGTGAGGGTTTATTAGTTTGTAAATAAGTCCACGAAAATGTCCAGAACACAGGAGCTGGTCCATAAACACAGGAGCCCTGACCTTCAGCTGGGCTGGATCCCTTTTCCTTTCCTCAGAGACAGCAGAGTGGAAGAGGACAAGATTTGGTGCAGACAGGCCTGCGTTCCATCTCCACCTCTGTCCCGACCTGCTGCCCACCTGTCAGTGGCTGACAAAGCCTCCTTTCTCAGCTGGCTTGAGGTCTGCACCAGCGAGCGCATGTGAACTGGTCCAGGTGGGGCCTAGCCAGTGTGAGAATCATCATTTTGCCTCCATGCACCCAAGGGTGACCGGGAAGGATTCGTGAAGGACAGCAGAGTGAGCAGCAGGGCCCTGCAGGGTATGTGTGCAGAGGGAGAGATTTGCAAGCTTCAGCCAGTCTGGATGACCCTGATGCTCCCAATTCTCTGCTTGAAGTTCTGGTGTTGGAAAGGGAGAGGCGCTGGACGTCTTCATGCTGGAAGGAGCTTCAGAGCTCATTGGCAGAGGGACCCGGCCTGTGGGTGGCTGTGTGATGGGCAGAGCCGGACAAAGACAGACAGGCTTGGGAGTCAGGCGGAGCACAGCTAAACTCGAGCGTCCCCACTTGCTGTCTGTATAGCCCGTGTGAGTTACTAACCCCTCTGAGGCTCAGTCTCCTCACCTGGAAAGTGGGGAGAATGTGGACCTCAGGCGGCAAGGCGGCTGTGAAGAGCAGAGCTGGTGCGTGGCAGGGGCTGGCCCAGGAAAGGGCTGCACCAGAGCAGACAAAGGCAGTTTTGACACTGAGCACCGTGTTACCCTCCTCTGTAGAAATGAGAATGACATTCCTGCCCCACTAGGTTCTGGTGAGAAGTAGAAATAAAACGGGTGTGGCCCAGAGGAGCTGTTTAATAGACGGTGGCCGCCGTCACCTCCCTGAGTCCTTAAATGAGCTTAAATGAGCCTCTTAGAGCATGCCAGGCACCGAGTCCGTGTTTAGTGAATACTTGTGAATGGACACTAAATAAATAATCCTAACTGTACCTGTGGACAAAACGATGCTGAAGGAATGAACGGCCATCAACTCCAAATGCAGCTCTGCACTGTGCTGGGTTTCAGAGGCTTCGGGCAGCCTCTCTGACCCCAGTTGCTTTTCCCGGAATAACGCCCTCGCAGGGACCAGGGGCAGGTGAGCCGGGCTGTCTACATCCAGGATGTCAGCTCAGGTGCTCGGTGACCTGGGCCCAGACACCCAGAGGCCATTGGGCAACCCTCAGAATATCATCCTTCCTCCTGGCCGGAGGCCAGGCCCGTGACTCAGCCTTTCAGCAGGAAGAGGGCCCCTTCCCCTAGGGTTTCTGTCCCGATTCTGAGCCAGTAACCTCCACATGCAGGGGGAATTTTGTTTCCCAACTCTGAGGCTCCCTTCCGGGTTTGAAAGGGTTGACATATTCTGTGAAGTTAACAGCCAGGCCAGGGTCTCAGCAGCCAAAGTAGTCATGTTCGAATAAACCAGATTTGTTCCTCTTCTGTTCAAACCACACCCCCTACCCTCATGGCTCCCCATGTCACTTGGAGGAAACGCCCAAGTCCCCCCCCACCCAATGCAGAGAGAGTGCAGAGAGTTGAAAGTCTCCTGTTCTCTGCACTTCCTCTTCTTCTACTACTCTCTCCCTCCTTCCCTTCACTCCAGCCATACCTGCCTCCTTGCTCTTCCTTGAACCCACTAGGCATATCTCTCTCTTCCTCAGGGCCTTTGCACTGGCTGTTCCCTCTCCTGGAACGCTCGTCCCCCAAATATCCACATTGTCACCTCTCTCAAGCTGTTGCTCAAATGTCACCTGTCCTGCTCACCCTATTTAAAATTGCAAACTGCCCCTTGCCCCCTGCACTCCTGATGGTCCTTGCTCTGCCCTGTTTTCCATTCTCCATAGCAGTGCCCCCCCTAACATACTATATAATTCGTTTATTACGTTTGTTTATGATCGTCTCTTTCTGTTAGAAAATAAGCTCCATGGAGGCTGGGATCTCTGTCTATTTTATTCACTGAATATCCCCAGAGCGTGGAACAGTGCCTGGCAAACAGGTGACACTCTGTAAATCTTTGTTGAATTAACTAACTTGTTTTTGGTGTGTCCTCTTTATTCTCTTAAACTTATTCACAGCAAGTTTAAGCCTCAAATTGCCATAGAAAAAGAAAAAAGGAAACTACTCCAGGAGACCTAAGATGTGGGTAGTTTCTAGCCATCCCACTGACTTGCTGTGACTGTGGAAGTATCGCACACACACCCCCCCTTTTGATTCTCCGTCTGTAGCGAGTGAGGACTGGATTTGGTGTCCTCCAAGCGCCCTCCCAACTCTGACAATTGGTGGTTCCCTCCTGCCAACTTTCATAAGGAACTCATACTAGTTCTAATCACAGGCCAGCCAAGAAGTCGGGCGAATTGAGACTTACACGCACAAGTAGCTGTGTAGACACATCCGAGCATCCGGCTGGCTGCAGTATCTACTGGGAAGGAAAATGGGCTTTGAGCTGAGAGAAGGGGGCTGGATCCTGGATCCCGAGTTTATGGGTGGTGGGAACTTGGGAGAGGGATTTAGCCTCCATGAGCCTTAGGGGCCCTCTCTCTATAAGGTGGCACCATGGTGGGACCCACTTTGTGGGAATGAGGACCTAGGGCAGGTTTTGATTCGGGCCTGCCTAACCCAAAGACCGGCTCTTAATTAAAGAGGCAAACTCTTTGTTTAGATGCCAAAGCAGACAAACACACACAAAATCCCCAATCCCCAAAGGCTCGGTGCTCCTTTCAGATCTCCCTGTGGTGCTCCTGGGTGTTTCCAGCCCTCCTCCCCCATTTTCCCTGCAGCAGGCAGAAGCCTGCACGAACGACCCAGGGGCAACCACAGCCCTGTATCCAAGTGCCTCTGTGGCCAAGCATCCCTGTGGCTGCCATGGCCCTGCCCTGAACTGTCCAGTCTGATGCCCAGATGCCCTGGAAAGAGGCAGCCATCCTGGAGGGTACAGAGAACACCAACTTCTAGGTCAGGAAGCTCGCCTTCTGCTCCCAGCTCTGCCACGCCCAAGCTATGGGGCCTTGGACAAGTCACTTTTACTCTCTGGGCCTTGACTTTCCCTTCTGTAAAATGGGTAGCAACAAGAACAACCCCCAAAAATGGGTAGCAACATCATGCACACATATCTGTTGCGCTGTCATGGAGTAGATACAAAGAAATCTGAAAGGCACGAGTCACACGGACTGACAGCTAATAAATGTCATTTGAACCTCAGTTTTTTCCTCTGTAAAATGGGAATGCGAATGGTATTAATCTCAGAGAGTTGCTGGGAAGATAAAATGAGGAGATAATAAGAGTACCTCCTTCCGAGGCTTTCTGTGATGAGTTAATCCACTCAAATTAAAGTGGGGATTAAAGTGGGGAGAAAGGTGCCTGGACTCAGAAAATGTTGCAAAAGGGTTAGCTGTCACGTAGGCGTCCTGGCCTGGGAGACCTGACCTGACTCTGGTTTGACTGGAGGGTGTAGCCCGGGTTATGCTGTCTTGCCTAGAATCTCCCAAGCCCCAGTTTTCTTGCTTTCTCTTGTTGGGTGAACTCAGGTGAGGTTGGGGCGGATGCAGATGGCCTCCAGGAAGGAATGGGCCATGGGTTTGAGAACCTGGGCCTCTACCACCCCTCCCAAGGCTCCCCAAGCCCTTGGGCCTTCCCAGGAAACTGGCAGCCCTGGGCTGTCCGATTCTGGCATTGACACCTACTGGGTCTGAGGGCTGCTCACACACGCCCTGAAATCTGAGCAGGGAGGGGCTTAGCTTCTGGGGCTGCAAACCACAGGTGCTGACTCATGGCCTTTGCTGGGCAGTATAAAGGAGCCAGTCCAGGGGTTTCCTGCAGCTGGAGGGATGAGCTCCAGGACAATGGCCCTGGGAGCAATGATCCGTGTGGCCCCGGAGAAGCCCACCCATGCCGTGTGTGTGCTGGGTACCAAGACTCAGCTAGATGTCTTCAGGTGAGAGCGAGGACTCCTTGGGGGCCTGGGGGTGGGGGCAGGCCCAGTGACACCGGATGAACCTGTTTTGTTGACACAGGAACGTGTGGTTAGCTCAGACTCCAGCCTCTGCAGATGGTGCCCAGGGAGCCGCTGGGAGAGACAAGAGGCCCTGGGAGGTGCCCAGGCTCATGGGAGTAGGTTCTTTCCCATGTACAATTGGGGGTTCCCTGGGGCCTCACCATAAATAATTATTACAAAGCAAACAGGGCCAACTTCCTCTCGCCTTTATGGCAACAGATGCTCAGAGAGGTTCTGTGATTGCCTAAGATCACACAGCAAGTGTGCTCTGGAAGCAAGTTTAGCTCCTGGGCCTCTTGACCCATCCTTGGTTCATGGTGCCATCTGTTACCCAATCAGCTGAGCAGTCCTCAGTGGGTACACAATGGTGGGCTCTGGGAACCTGGCCCTGCAGTTGGCTAGCTGGGTGACCTCAGGCAGCTGAACCTCAGTTTCCTCATCTGTGAAATGGTGCTGACATTTCACAGATGTTGACTTACTTCACAGGGAAGGTCTAGGGCTTGAATGTGAAAATATTTAAGTACTTAGCACAGCACAGGGCACATCCCTGGTAGTTGTTCTTTGGTTTGTTAGTTTATTCACTCATTCATTCAACAAACACTCATTGAATACCTGCGATGTGCCAAGCTGTATGCCAGACTTTGCAGTAAGCAAAATGGCCCAGGATATTCCTAGGGAGCGTCCATGGGTACTGTCGTTATAGTTGTTGTCAGTAAGAGCAGTGGCAGCCCCTGGCTTCCTCCACCCCAGGCTGAGCCGCTGTGCTCCTAGAATGGCCTTGAAAGTGCCAACCACTGCCTGCTCACCGGCAGTGAGAGAACAGCAGTGTGGCCTCCCGGGGCCAGGGAGGGGAGGTGGGGTAATGAGAGGTGTGGGGAATAAGTCTGACATCATTCGAGGGCAGCCAATTCCTCTGAGAATGAGCTCTTTGATGTTGGATGCAGAGGAGTGAAAAGAGTCAGAGCTAGCTCGGTTCCCTCCCAGGCTAGCCCTCTTCCCTGGCAGCTGCCCAGGCTAGCCTTCTTCCCAGTGTACCCCCTCTCCACTCTCAGGGCTGGACCGAGAAGTGATGGGCTAGGGTCATAAGTGTTTCTTCTGGCTCCAGAACTGGGAGGTAGTGAGCTGGCCAAGACTGGACCAAGAGGGAGACACTGCCCCCTTCTCCCCCAAAAGGACAGGGAACGCTGCAGTTCCCAGGTACTTTAAAATCTTTCTTTCCTTCTCCTTCATCAATTACCAAGTCCTGTCAATCCTGTCTCCTGAATGTCTCACATAATAATGGCTAATATTTACATTCCACTTCCTACATATGACTCATTCAAACAGCCTTATAAGGTAGGTGATCTGTTATTCCTATTTTACAAAAGGGGATACTGAAACTCTGAAAGGTCAAGTAATGACCTGAAGTTACACAGCTAGTGAGCAGGGAAGGCAGCCTGGCTGCAGGACACCCCATCTCCTCGGTCCCTGGACCAACCTTTCCTCTCCCCTCTAATCTGTTCTAACCCCAGCCCCCCAGCCGGTGCTTCTCCCCAACTCCTGCCCAGTCATCACCCTCCCTGCAGGCCAGACTCTCCTCCTAAAACAGAAGGGAGGGGCCTGCCTTTCTCACCCGCCCTCCTTCCTTGGCGACCCCCGCCCCCAGGCCTTGTGCACGCACCTCCAAACCCTTGCTGGGGCTGCGCCCTCTGCCGCCGGGCTCCGGGACCCTCGGGGTTTAAATGACAAGGTCATAGAGGTCAGAACAGACTTCAGCTGGGGCCGGGGGATGGAATGGGGGTTCCTAATCCAAAGCTCCTCTCATAAGCTCTGCTGGTGATCTTAATACTTGGTTTGGAAACTGCTTTCCCTGCAATGGGGAGATGCATTGATTATATTCAAACACAATCCTGCTGACCTTGCACAAGGTCAAGGGCTTACGGGATGCTGGTGGCTGGGGTCAGGCAGGCTTCATGTTCCCAGCTGCCTGGTGTCTGGCCCTTTTTGTCAGTGATTCCTTACCCTTACAGGAATACTATGAGGGAAACAGTTGGATACCCATTTTAGGGTGCCTAAACCGAGCCTGAAGAAGCAAATCCTGTCCAAAGCCACACGATTTAAGACATTTGAAAGCAGGGCCACCTGGCCCCAAAGCCATCCTGCTTCCCCGATGTCATTGCCTCCGGGCACTATGAGGGGTCCCCCTGGGTGCTGCTTCTGGTGGCTGAACTCACGCAGCATCGGAAGGGCTGTGGCATGGTGGGGGCCAGGAGGCACAAACCCCAGAGGACGGGGGGCTCCAGAGCTGCCATCGAGGGGCTTCTCCTCCCCCTCCCAGTCTCGTCCTCAGTAGAAGACCACTTCATGGCAAGGAAGCATGGGCAAGTCTGTTAGTGTCTCTGAGCCTCAGTTTCCCCGTCTGTAATCTCTGGCGTGCTGGGCTGTGGCGAGGATTCAATTATATAACGCAAGCCAAGGGTCCGGCAGAGCAGACCCCTTTCCTGTAAGGGCTGCAGGAGGCAGGGCGATGTAACAGCACTGCAGGCAGCACGTGCAGCCAACCTAGGGTCAGCTGTAGGGAAATTCTGGGGCAGGAGTTAAAGGAACGATGTCACTTGTCGGGGACTCAGATTTTCCGTGTTGCTCTACAGAGGGTGTCAGAAGATTCAGCTGTGGTTTGTCTTGAAATAACACAGGCCTGGGGGCCTGCAAACACACACACACACACACAAAACCCCCACGTCCACGAAAGTTCCTTGCTTAGGGGTGGGGAAGTATGTGGGAAACAGCCAAAGGAAAGAATGCATGTCCGAGACTGGGTCCAGCTGAGCGTCCCTTTGCTCAGCCTCAGTGCCATGTCCAGCAGAGAGGGTGGCTGCGAGGCCTGGAAATGGTGACGATCCCGTCATTTGCATTTGTCTCGCTGCCCCTCCAGAAGAAGCCACTTGAGGCAGGCTTGACCCCACGGTCCAGATGTTGTGTGTCCCTTGGCCCCGAGCCATGGCCTTCCCACTGGTCTTTGATTCCTTTGTTCTTTTTCCTGTCCCACTGGACACAAGGTGTGTCCCTCCCACCAGCACCTGGCAGCTGGGCCTGGCTTATCATTGTGGCTTGGTCAGTATTAAAGAAAACAGCGTGCCCTGGGCCAAGAGAATGAGCCTCCAGGCTTTGGCAGGGAAACAAGGGCCCTTGTGAAGTTTCGGTTTGGCCAAGTAGGTTTTAAATAAACTGAGGCAGAGAGCAGGAAGGTGCCAGGTTCTGTCCTAGCCTGCCTTGGTCGAAACTCTCTGATGAGAGAGTTTCTGATGGTGGCTGAGAGTCCTTTTATCCACTGTCGTCAGCATCTGGCCACCCAGTATTGAGAAAGCTACTCCGTGCTGGACCTTCCAAACCCCGCAAGAGCCTACAAAGCATGCAAGGGTTATTTCTGCATTACAGAGGGGGAAGAGAGACCCAGGACAGTCAGGGACCAGGCTGAGACATGCAGCCCAGGGTCGCCACCCCTCTCCCTGCCTCTGAGGCTGCCTGATGCTTTCGGGCTGGCCCGGAAGAGTTCCCGGTCGGCAGCGGGGCCAAGGAGCCCGTCAGACACACCTGAGTGCAAAGCCACACGCCAGAGCCGAGGTCCAGCTGGCGTGGGCAGGCGCCTCCGTGTGCCTGGCACAGGGGGCAGCGCAGTTCTCTGGCTCTGCACGCCTCAGCCTTGGTGACCTCCCAGGCCCAGAATGGCCAAGGAGAGGCGAGAACCCACCGGGGACTGAGACCCCAGCCGCCCAGTTCCCCAGTCCCCCCGGCTGGGTGCAGGTGGAATGCGGGGGGGGACGCTGGACATTTGAGTTCAGCAGACACTGAGCTGTGTCCTCACCTAAGAGGACTTGGGTGTGTCCACAGGGGGGCCCCAGGTCTTCTGCTGAAGAAACCACCTTCCTCCCAGCCAGGAACCCCTTAGACCAGGAAGCTGCTCCCAGCTCAGGGCCTGGCACGTACAGCGGTTGATTGTTGTGTGAGTGAGTGTGTGCATCTTCAGGGAGGGTCTGTGCCCGCCATATCGAGGTGCTCTTAAGTGTTTGATGAGTGCATGAAGGAACGTCGAGGTCGGGGAAGGGCCTGAGGGTTTATCTTGGAACTTTTTTTTGCAACAGGGACAGGAAGGAAGGAAGGAAGGGGACAAGAGAGAGTGTGAAATGGCAATGGGAACATAATTAGAACATGCAACCGTCCTGACTGACGTCAGCTGTTCCCAGCCCTGGCTGAGGCAGCCCCCCCACCCCTGCCACGTGGCAGGCCTCGTCCTATGCCCACAGTCCCCCAGGAAAGACCTTTCTCTGCCTTCCCAGGTCAGACTCCTCTGACCCCAGAGCATGGTGTGAATTCAACAAGGGGGGAGGGGTTAAAAAACTTTGCAGAAGTCAACCCCTGCCGTGGGCCACACCCTTTTCACATTCTTTCCCGTGTAGATTTGTGGAAGAGGGACTCTTCCTTTTCTTTCCAGGCGGGGAAACATGGGGTCATAGAATGAGTTCGGGGTGAAGCTGGGTTTCTCATTCACAGCACCCTGCCCCCACCTGCAGCAGCGCCCCCAGCTCTGCTCCCGCAGGCCCCACACCCTCCCTCAGTGACCTCACATCCCTCCAGGGCTGCACCTGTCACCTGGGTCTGGGAGAGTCCCTGACTTGCAGCTCTGTCCGCCCACAGGCTGCCGCCACTGCTCTGGCCCTGCCGCCTTCCGCATTTCCCTCCTGGCCTCTGGGGCGGCCCACGTCCTGAGTCCAGGCTCCTGGCCCAGGGGGTGATGCCGCGGGCGGTTCTGTCTGGGACCCCGATGGTCGCACCCTGGAACCTCAGTCTCCTCACCCGTCCACTGGTGGCCGGGGCCAGGCACGAAGCAGTCTTCAATGGGTAGCCGCGAGCTCATTCTCTCCATCCGGGTTCCCACCCTGGCCAAAGGGGAACAATCAAAGTACCACAGAGGTCACAGAGATGTGTGTAAAAATACATCCAACGAGGCTAACACGGTGTTTGGCCCAGAGTAAATAACAACTGGCAGCTATTGCAAGACCATTTCCATCACTTATAGCGTTGTGTGTTATAGGAATCCATGCTTTCTCGCCCAGGGTTACTCAGGTTGCAATTGATGGGAACGAGATTCCAACCCGGGTTTGTCTGTTTCCCACTTCTCCATCTCCGCAGCCCCTCTAATCAGGATCCCAACTTTCCCTTTTCTCACCTCCCCGTGGGACTTGCCCCCCGGCCTGGGTTATTCAAGGGACTTTCTAGGCAGTCACCCACTCCCTGTCTCTCCCAGGTGTAAGTTTCTTCCACACAGTTCCCATCCTCCTCTTCTGCTGACATCATTGCGATTGGGCAACTCCCTCCCTCCAGAACCTTCCTTGGCTCCCCACTGTCACTGGAATAAATCCCAACTACTGTTGATCCGGACACTCCAGTCCTCTGCTTCTGCTCTCTGCCCGCCTCCCAGCCTCACCACCTCATCCCTCGCGTGAGAAACCTGGGTGTTTCTCTTTAACAGCCCAGCAACCTCTGTTGGCTTTTCCCCATAAGAAAATGGCAATAACAATATGTATCTGGGGCTGGATAACTTCTTTCTTGCTCTGTGCATCACTTTCCAGTTCCCTCAGACTCCAGGGACTCCAGCACATGCAGGGCGGTTCAACAAACTTGCACTAAGCCTCTTTTTCGGCCGTGGCTCTCACGCTTGAGCATGCATCAGAATCACCTGGAGGGGTGTTAAAATGTAGGCTGCTACACTAGATAAATAAACCATTTATGTGATTCCCTAGTGAAGGCTTTGGGCTGTTTTTGGTTTATTGATAAGCATTTAAGGAAGAACAAAAAAAAAGAAACCCCCAAATATGTTGGGTTTATCTTATGTTACAAGAATTGACATCTTTAGAGTAGATTCGTTGTGTTTCTGGATTTATTACATTTTGGCTGAACAGTAGCTTTGTCTCTTTCCCTGAATGTTGATGAAAGATACGAACTGGTTTTCACTTATTTACATTCGATGTGACTATCAAAAATAAAGGATTTCTAGAGATTTGTGTTTATGAATTGGAGTTTAACTGCTTGCAGGATTGCTGCACTTCCCAAGAAGACTGCAAGTGCCAGCTATACTCTTCACTGAGAAAAGGAACCAAGTTATTATAATAACAGTTATTATACTAAAGATTTTTGAAAGTTTTTTTAATATAAAAAATGTCAGTTTAGAAATCAAAATCTTTTATCTTATAAAATACATTTGAGTTGCAGAAGGTTTCCTTTGTATTTGGAAACTTTTTTACAGTTGATCAAATACTGGCTCTCTGTGAAGACAATGTGTTAAATTCAGATTATTTGTGATACAGAATCAGCAACATTTGGATTGTTTTAATTACTTAAAAGCAGACAAACAAACAAACAAAAACAACACAGATTCTGGGCCCCAATACTAAAATCTCGAATTTGGTAGGTCCAGGAGCAGCTTGAGAATCTGCCTTCTGACAATTCCCAGCTGTTCCAAGGACCACACTTTGAGAACCACTGGTCCCTAGGTAGAGCAAGGTGCTGGGGGCAGCAGGGTGGGGTGAAGGCAGAGAAAGCAGGTGGCAGTGGTGTAGCGGAAATGCTGCCTGGCTTGGCTGCAAGCAGACCCATACCTGCTATTACCAGCTGCGTGACCTGGACAAGGTGCTTTGTCCCTCTAAGCCTCAGTCTCCTCATCTGTAAAACAGGAACAAAAATCCCCACCCATAGGACTGTGAAAACCGAGGTTGATACTACGTAGCCACAGCCGCCCGCTGGCCACATGCTTCGCCTTAGAGAAAGTCAGGACAACCTAGGTGATGCCAGTTCTGAAATGTCATTGAGGGTAGCAAAGGTTCCAAATGCCAGAATTCCTCAACAGACGAGGAGGACAGTGTGAGCCCTGGCTTCAGCTGTCTGGAGCTGATTTTTGTGCAGGGTGTGAGAAACGGATCTAATTTAATTATTTTTCCTCTAGATAGGCAGCTGTCCCAGCACCATGTGTTTCCTGGATTCCACTATCCCCAGCACATAGGTCAAGTAGGAGCTCTCTCTTAGGTTGCATCTGTCATTTGTCTTTGCCTGAGCCTTTACACTGCCATCTTGGCGTCCGTGACTCTACAGTGAGTCTTATACCTGGTAGGGCAGATTCCTCACCATTTACTTCTTTTCCTCCAGGAGCACATTGGCTGTCTTTTCCTCTTGGTTTTCCTTGTAAATCTCAGAATCAACTTGTCTAGTTCCAAGAAAACCTCTGGAAATCCATTGACGTGTAAATCCACTTGGATAGTAAGCCTTCCTAAATGCACGCATGGTATTGCTATTT
Source organism: Tamandua tetradactyla (assembly GCF_023851605.1). Classification (NCBI taxonomy): domain Eukaryota; kingdom Metazoa; phylum Chordata; class Mammalia; order Pilosa; family Myrmecophagidae; genus Tamandua; species Tamandua tetradactyla. The sequence continues at coordinate 209,020,138 of NC_135328.1, read as the reverse complement.
ATTTGGGTCTTCTTTGATGATTTTCAATAAGGTTTGATTGTTTACAACATACAAACCTTATACATCCTTTGTTACATTTATCCTAGGTACCTGACAGTATCTTTACCTATTGCAAATTATGTCTATTTTTTTAAAATTATGTTTTCTAACTATTGATTGCTTGTGTATAGAAATGCAGTCGATTTTTGCCTGTCCACCTTCTAGCCACCTTACTGAACTTTTACCCCATGTCTTTTTAATTTTTCTGTAGATTCTTTGGGATTTTGAAGAGAATTAGATTGTCTGCAAATATAGGTAGCTTTTTTTCCCTTACTTTTTAATCTTTTAACCTTTTATTTCTTTTTCTTCTCTTATTGCAGTGGCTAGAACTCCTGTACATTTTTGAATATCTTTTTCATGTTCCTGATCTTAACAAGAAGTCTTTTCAAAATTTTACTGTTAAATATGATGTTCACTATGGAATTTTCTGTTTATATTTTATCAATTACAAAAAATCTACTTTATCTGTGGTGATGTTTCTTTTTACATTCTTAATTTCTTTTTTCCTTATTCAATCTTACCAAAGTTTGTCAGTTTTATTAGTATATTCCAAGGACTAACCATAGTCCTTGTTGGTTAATTGTTTTCTGTGTCAGTATACCTGCTATCTTTATTTTCTCTATTTGGGGAGTTTATATTCTATTTTCTTTGTTTCGAGTTATCTTTATTGAAAAAAATATAAGCATTTAAGGCACAAACTACCATTTTACATCTCTCCCAAAGTTTTAAAATATAATATTTTAGTTATCACTCAGTTCTAAGTATTATTTATTTACCACTATTAAGTCTCTTTTGATTTGTGAGTTATTTAGAAGTTTAATTTTTAAATTTTCAAATTATAGAGCTTTGAAAAAGGTATTTTATGTTAATGAATTCTAATTTGATTACATTGTGATCAAAGAGTATGCCAACCATTCTATATTTTACCCTATCCTTTAACATTTGTTGAAACTTGCTTTATGGCTAAGTACATGGTTAATTGTTTTAATGACTGAGATGTGTTTTGTTTGGAAAACATATGTTCATTGGTTGTGAGGTACAGAATTCTCTATGTGTTCATTAAATCAAGCTTGTTATTTGTGTCAGCCAAATTCTCTGCATCTTTATTAATCTTTTAATTTGTTTAATCTATTGTTAATTGACAAAGAATAATTGCAATCTTCAATATAGTGGTGGATTTGTCAACTTCTCCCTATATTTCTCTCAGTTTCATTTTATATATCTTGAGACTAAGTTATTATTTGCATTCAATTTTGGAGTATCTACCAGATGAGTTGAACTTTGTATCTTTATGTTGTGATCCTCTCTACTGCTCATAATGCGGTTTTGTCTCATAATTTATTTTGTCTGATACTAATATACCCACCCCGGCTCTCTTTTGATTAGTATTTGTTTAATATGTCTCCCATCTTTGTTTACATCTTCATCCTCTATGGATTCTTATATTTTAGGTGTGTATCATAAATAGTATATAAATGGATTTTGTTTCTTTATCTAGTCCCAAATTGGCAACACTAATTCATTTACATTTATTTTGATTCCTTATATATTTGGACTTGTTTTCACTATTTTATTTTTTATTTTCCAATTTTTTTTACATTGCCTTTTGCTCTTTCCTTGACTTTTTTGAAAGGAGTTTTTCTGTTCTGTTTTGGTTTTATTATTGCACTTTCCTCCTGTGTAGAAATTTATGAGCTCCATTGCTATTATTTTAGTGAATATCTTTAAAATTTGATCATAACCTTAACGACAGTATGTTGAAGGAAATGTCAGAAACGAAATGACAAATAATGTCATGCCTCACTCATATGAACTAACTATAATATGCAAACTTGGAGAATTGAAGTCGAGAGCATGGATTACCAGGTTGGGGCCTGTTGTAAATGTTCCTAGATTGTAAACTCTTGCAGCAGTCACCCATATTTAGGAGCTGTAACTGTTATTTCTAAATTCTGAAATATTGAGCTGTTGGTGTATAACCTGGCCATTCCCTGAAACTTCAGGTATTTCTGTGACACCTGAGACTCAGAGCACTGAAGCTATTGAAGTCAGTATTACCCCATTCAGCAACTGTTTAAAAAGTTGAATATGTGATCAGACTTCAACTAGAGATATGAATGATGCTGATCTGAATAGGACTAAAGTTAATCAGAACACAGGGTAAAGGATGATATGGCCCATATTTTAAAACCTCAACTTCGGTGTGAGACCAAAGAGAGAGATGTTTATTTGGTGCAACATTTATATTTTGGGTAGCACTTTATCTAATTTAACTTCAGTTTATTTAAACACCATAATTACATGGAATCTTGAATAGAGTGTGAGAGATTGTTGGTTTGTATGGGTTAGTGTGACGCCCCAATATATCCCATATAGAATGATTTGGGCAGAGAATAAAAGGTATTTGCAAAGTCCCCTTCAGAGACTGGGGAGAAAGGAGGAAATTGTAAACTTCCCCACTTGGAGAATTCCTGATATTCTTGCAAGCAGTGGGGACAACGAATTCAATAGACTGAGGCCCCAATCTTGGAGTTTACCCCTATGAAACTTATTCCTGCAAAGGAGAAGCTAAGCCTGCTTGCAGTTATGCCTAAGAGTCACCCTCCAGAGAACCGCTTTTGTTGCTCAGATGTGGCCTCTCTCTCTGAACCAACTCAGCAGGTGAACTCATTGCCCTCCTCACTACATGGGACATGACTCCCAGGGGTATAAATCTCCCTGGAAACATGAGACAGGACTCCTGGGGATGAGCTAGGGCCTGGCATCATGGGATTGAAAAAGCCTTCTTGACCAGAAGGGGGAAGAGAGAAATGAGACAAAATAAAGTTTCAGTGGCTGAGAGATTTCAAACAGTCGAGAGATTATCCTGGAGGTCATTCTTATGTATTACACAGATACTCCTTTTTAGTTTATGGTGTATTGAAGTGGCTGGAGGGAAGTCCCTGAACTATTGAGCTGTGTTCCAGTAGCCTTGATTCCACGTAGCTTTCACAATGTGACCATGTGATTGTGAGAACTTTGTGTCTGATGCTCCTTTTATTCAGAGTATGGACAGATAAGTAAAAAAAATAAATAAATAATGGGAGGGATAATAGGTAAAAAAAAAATTGGTAGATGGAAATACTAACGGTCAATGAGAGGGAGGGGCAAGGGTAATGGTATGTATGAGGTTTTTCTTTTTTGTTTTTATTTCTTTTTCTGGAGTGATGCAAATATTCTAAAAATGATCATGGTGAAGAACACACAATTATGGGATGATATTGTGGGCCATTGATTTTATTCTATGGATGGACTGTGTCTGAAGATTTATCAAAAAATATTTTCAAATTTAATCACATAATTTTAATTTTATAAAATCTAGACTTAAATAATATTTTAATTCCCTCTTGACTCAAGCTCTCATCACCTCCTAATTTATGTTCTGCCTTGTTTCAGTACGACAATTTTGATATTTTTATAAATTCTTTTTCATATATAGGCAATGCTGCCTTAGACTTTCCAGCATGCTTAACAATTTATTTGCTCATCCTTCTTTCTTGCATCTAGGGCCATGCTTCTGGTATCAGATACTTTCTTCTTAAAACAAGTCTTTAGAAGTTGCATTGGTGAAACTCTGTTGGCTTTAAAAGATAAATTTATGTTCATCTGAAACTGTGTTTATTAAAAGATAGTTCTGTTGGGTGCACAATCCCACGTTAATGGATTTTTTTTCTTCTCAAAACACCTTGACGATAATATTCAACTGTCCTCTGGATTTCATTCCTGCTCTTGAGACGTCTACTTGTTTCTTTTTAAGCGATCTGACTTTTCTTTCTGGATGCTTTTAAGATCATCACTTTGTCTTTGGTGTTCTTCAGTTTAACCAGTGTGTGTGCACATGTGTGCAGGCATGTGTGCATGCAGAGAAGGGAGTCCCTGGAGATCTCCCCTACTTCTCATGAGCTCAGCCATGCTTTAAAAAGAATATTTATTCACCATCCATCCGTTTTGTAAGAGGAAGGTCTTTCAGAGTGTCTGGGCTGCCATGTTTGCAGAAGCAGAAGTCTGTGTGATTTTTTGTATATGCGCAACCCTGTGTGTGCACACTTGTGTGGGTGTAAGCCTGTGGTATGTGCACAGTTTTATGCATACATCCACACGTGTGTGAATTTTTGATATGCACGTCTCTGTTATTTTCCTAGTCCAAGTGCGAGCCCCTTCAGGTCAGGGGCTTACTCCATCTGTTTCTTTCATTGTCTACGAACGACTCACTGTCCTTACCTCCATGGGCAAGGAAAGCACTGACTGCCACGTACGCTGACACCTGTGGGAAAAGGAAGGCTGCTGGGGACAGTGGCAGGGCAGGCCCTTCCTCACTGGGTCTCTTTGTCTCCACATCTGTGTCTTCCACAGCTCTGCCCCCAAGGACTGCACATCCTTCAGCACCAGTGCCTCGCCAGGGGTGGTTGTGCGTGTCACCAACAGCCCTCCAGCCAAGAAGAATTCCACAGGTTCCTCCAAATGGCCCCTGGACCCTGAGCTGGAGGTGACCTTGAAGATGAACGCTGCTAGTCGTAGCACAAGTGACCAGAAGGTGAGTGCGGCAGCTGGGGGTGGGAGGGCAGCCGGGGGGCAGGAGCCACTTACTGCCTGTCCTTCTTTGATCCACAACTCCTGGCCGGCAAAGCCTCCTTCCCGCTTGAAAAGCTCCCGATGGCTTGTTCTTGCCACAGCGTCCTCATGGACAATCATACAGGATGTCAGGGGGTTATGGGAGCCATCAATTTTATTAAATTCATTTATTTTGATTAAATTCATTTAGCCAGCAAGTGTTTAATAAGTACCTACTACATGCCTGAAAATAGAAATTAACAAGGAGACAAATGAGGTCACAGCCTTCGTGGGGCTTACAACCTGAGCGGGGCCACCGGATAATATATAGATAAACAAACAATTATAATGGTGGCAAAGGCCACAGATGGCAGCCCCAGGCAACTCCAGTCCATGCTGCCTGCATTAGATTCCTGATCTGGCTGTAACAAGTTAGCAAAGGCTGGTGGCTTAAAACAACAGAAATGTGTTCTTTCACCGTTAAGCAGGCAAAAAGTCCAAAATCAAGGGGTTGGCAGCCCCAGCCCTACCCCCCACATCTGGAGGCTCCTTCTGGCTTCTGGTGGCTCTTGGTATTCTTTGGCTTGTGGCCACATCCTTCCTTCACTACCTCCCGATCACACTGATGCCCCCTGTTCTCTGCAAAATTTCTCTCTCTGCTCTTAAAAGGATACTTGTCATTGGAGTTAGGGCCCACCTGGATAATCCAGGATGCTGTCCTCATCTCAAGACCTTAATTATATCTGCAAAGACCCTTTCCCCAAACAAGGTGATATTCATTTGTTCCAGAGATTAGATGTGGCCACCTTCTTTTTGGGGGCCACCATTCAACCTCACTACACCCCTCTTGATAGTAGATGGGCTGCCCCTCTACTCAGATGGTTGACCAGAACTTCTGAGGTCCTGGACCAACAGTCACTTGCTCCCAGCAGGACGGGCCAAGCAGACTCTTCCCTGGGGGTGGGAAGTTGTTGCCTGCTGTGGGAACACAAAGCTGGGGCATCCAGGCAGGTCAGAGAGGGAGTGGTCAGGGAAAACTTCCTGGAAGAAGTGGCAAGCTCAAGGATAGGTCTCGGTGACCTGAATAAAAGAGGGAAAAAGGAGTGAGAACTCTTGGTAGAGGAGGTGGCCTGAGTGCACACTGGATGAGGACAGAGTGGGACAGGTGTTGGGGAATATGAGGAAGTTCTGTATGGTAAGAAGGTTGGGGAGAGAGGGAGCCAATATAAAGGGTTTGGCATTGAGTACCACTGAGTACAGGAAACCAGTGAAAAGTTTTCAGCCAGGGAGTAAAGGACCACATTTTAGTATTTAAGAAAGCTCCCACTGGCTGCATGTTGGCAAGCAGATTTGGATCTCGGGAATAGATTGGAGGCAGAAGACCAGTGCCATTTCCGTGGATGCCACTGTCTGCAGAACAGGCCCAAACAGCTCAGTGTGTCCCACTGTTCTCCCCAGGAGTTCCTCCTTTTCTGGTGGCCAGCCCAGACGCTGCACCCTACTCTGGCCAGGTTGGCCCAACCAAGCATGTTTTCCCTCGATTGTGAGCTTGGGTCAAAGGAAGGGGAGCTGTTTCCTAATCTCCACAGTACTTGCCCTGAAAAGGCCACCACCCATCCAGAGCACCTGATCCCAGGTCCCCCAGGGCTCAGGCTCTGGCCTTTCTTCCAGGTCTTTCCTTGATCCCTTCTGCTTGCCAGAACCTGTTTCTGTGGCTTGTAGCCACCCTCCCCTATAATGCCTCTTCTACCGTGTCTCCAGCTACTGACCTGCTACTCACCTTCCAAGGCCCATCTCAAAGTGGGTCTTCATGAAACCCACCCTGATACCCGCCTCTTGCCCACCCTTGTCTCTCCAGTGCCCAGCCCCAAGGTGGCACATAGCAAGCGTCCAGTCAGTGTTCACTGAGTGAATAAGAGTCGTTAGTGATCTCCTGCTCTCCTGTAGGTTCAGATTTCATACTTCAGACCCAAGGGCTCGCCAGTCCAGGCCCTCCTCTACCTCACCGGGATTGGTAAGTGATGACCAGGCTCCCAGCATGCTACCCCCCCCTCCCCCCAGACACATACACCTGCACAGCAGCTCCCCTGGAGAAACTACACCCCAGAGCTTAATTTAGACTGAGCAGAGATAAAGGAGGATTTCCAGTCATTCATACATGTTAGTTCATAAATATCCCCTCCCCTTGTGAACCACAAGGAAATACAACTGGAAGGGGTGTGCAGGAAATCCTAATATTGTATTTCTCAAATCGGGAGGTGGATGCCTTGATTTTCAATATATGAGCCACTGTACCTTGTAGACACTTCAGAAGCCCCAGCTGTTTGAGTTGCAGCCAAACTTCTCGGGGGACATAGGGGAAAGGGGGTTCTTTGAAGATGTGTCTATTTCTAAAAGAGGGAGGGGCCCCCCAGCCTTGGTGAGGACAGTCTCCGGGGAAAGGACCTGCCCATCGGAGCCCCGTAACCCTCGCTAACCCTCTCTTCTTACTCGGTGGGATTTCAGAAATCTCCCTGCACGCGGACGTCACCCGCACGGGCAAGCTGAAACCCACCAGAACCTTGAAAGACCAGGTATGCAACCGGGGCCCCCACCCCCCCGCTGCCGCGCCCTTTCGCCCAGCTGGATTCTCCCGGGGCGCCCCCTTGTGGTGATGGGGTGAATGGCGCGTGGTCCCGTGTATCCCGGGGTAATAGATATTGATGGTAAATGAGAAACAGAATTTAGGATGAACAAGAAAAAGAAGAATAAATCCCTCTTGACGTTTTAGTTTATGTATTTCCTATCCCTTTTACAAGACCAAGTTTACCCGGATTTGGGGTTCAGAGGATGTGTTGCCCTACACACTATAAACTCCATACAGTGTCACCCAGCTAAGACCCAGTGGAGAGATTTGTCGCAGGGCTCACTGATTCGAAATCCCCTGCCCCAGGCTTAATGATTGATGGGAGAGAAGACCCCGAGGCCCCAGTACTGCCCACATGGTGAATAATAGAAAAAGGAAGAGAAGGCAGGGCTGGAGGAGGGGAGGAGCGAGGCAGGGAGGCAATGTGCTGCGGGCGTCAGAAGGAACAGGTGTGCAGTCGTCTTAACGCAGGTCCACAGATAAACTTCAGGGTGTCCCTGACCCGCCAAAGCTGTCTGTGCTGATACACACATGTGCATTTTGGAGGCCGTGGCCTGTGAAATGATTGCGATCCCTTTGTGGGGCTGGTCAAAACACAGAGGAAGACCAGGAAAGAAGGAGGAAGAGTCTGGAAAAAATGACAGCTCCAGGAGCGGATCCTCCCTTTATGTCCCACCCCAAGCCCAGTCATGCTGTCCCGTGAGCAGAAGGCGTCGTGGCTGTTAGAGTCCCTACAGGGTGGGCCACTTCAATGACTCTCATCTTTGGACCAACTGGCTGTTAAGAACAGCATCCACATTTTGGTGAATGAGTAATTGCGAGTTCACATAATAGTGACTATTTAGATTAGAATCGACGTACATATTTAGCTCAGTGTGGTTTGTTGATATGACTTTTTTTTAAGGTGTTAAAATTTATTTTACTGACTTAGGCTCCTTTTTAAAAAATGGATGAAATGCATTTTCAGTGAGGGTGTTTAGGACGTTTGAGGCAGGCAACGCTCTTGGTTTCCAAGAGTGATCTGAGGTGGAAGCAGGATGCATAACCTGCAGGAGGCTGGGGAGGGGACAGGGGCTCTGAGTCGGCTCCTAAGCCTGCCCCGCCTCTGCTGGGTGTCCACAGACGACCTGGACCTGGGGCCCTCGTGGACAAGGTGCCATCTTGCTGGTGAACTGTGACAAAGACACTCCCAAGGCTTCCACCATGGACTGCGAGGACGACGTGGTGCTCAACCACAAAGGTAAAGAGTCCCTAAGAGCTAACAGGAATGCAGCTTTGTTGTGGCCCAAGGCCCTTACCAACGTGGCCTGAGACACGCAAGCACCCTCTGAAACAGGGATTATTAAAAGCATGTCCTTGTTAGGGTGTCCATTTTACAGGTGAAGGAATGGATAAACGTTCTGGGAGGGCAAGTGATCTGCCCAAGGTCACACAGCAGTCAGAGACCAGCTGGGGCCCAGGCCGAGTCTCCAATAGCCTCCCTGGGTTCCACTTCCCAGGCCCTGGCCCCCTGCCCAAACCAAACTCTTGCCCTTGGGTCAGACCTGGAGCCCGAAATCCCAAATGAAAGCCTGCCCACATGCACACCAGAGCAGCCTTGAACCCCTGTTCTGAGCACATCACAATCAACTCATTCACTCCTTCAACCCAAAGCTAAGGAGTCTGTACTATCCTAGTCCCCATTTCCCAGAGGGGGAAACTGAGGGAAGTTAAACAATTTACCAAGGTCATACAACTAGTACGTAGCAGGCTCAGGATTTGAACCTGGGCATCCTGACCCCAGGACAGGTTTAGGGGCACCAGGATGGTGGTGAATTAGCGCAGGGGGCAGGGGTCTCTGCAGGCCCGTCTCTGGGCCAGGGTGGAAGTTACAGCAATGCCTAGGGGCACTGGAGGAGGGCACTATGCAGGTGAGGATGGCAGGGCAGCAGTTGCGGCCTCCCCGGGGTCATTAAGGTAACAGAAATGGGTGCATTTTAAAGTTGTGTCCAGTTGGCCTGGCCTGGCGCTGGGGTTAGCCTCTGCATAGTGCAGGGCATGTGGTGAAGGTCAAAACAGCTGCCCTGGAGGCCACTCCCAGGGCGCTGGGTGCTGGAATAGAGGCACTTGATACGCATCACCCCATTTCACCTTCACGGCGACCCCGTGGGTGGGCGCTCTGCTTAGCCCTGTTTTACTGGTGAGCAAACAGAGGCACCAAGAGCTGAATAACTTTCCCCAGGCATTTAACAGACCAGGAATCCAAACCAGTCGACTTCCAAACTCATCCTGCCCAGACTGTTGTCCAGTCTGTCGGGAAATATTGACTGCTCTAGAGCTTCCTTCTCCCCCTGCCGCTCAGTTAACACTCACAGGCTTCACTCCTCTCCCAGGAATGTGGAGAGAAACCTTTTCACT